>NC_056470.1:6230438-6445836 GCF_008729295.1 Plectropomus leopardus | reverse complement strand
ACCAAAAAGCACCGGAGCAACAGTATAATAATCTAGTTATGATTACTGATGAATTTGGGTGATGTGTCCCTGTAATAATCATCTTACCTTGCGCATTTGTCCGCGCTGAACACCGCACGGCACCTGCTTTCACATCATCCACCCGCCACTTCTTCTTCTGACGTTCATTCAATAAAGTAAAAAAAAAAAACAAAAAACAAAAAAACAAAGTTCGTTTTCTCGAGATAACACGTCCGCTTAGGGCTTCCGTAATTGATACAACATTGCTTGTTAGATCATCTATGCCTTATCCTTGTGTATGTTTCTTTTCCTGATCTGTGTTTGATTGTTGTAACAAGGCCCCTAAATGCATCATGGTGTTTACTGAGCGTCCATTGGTCCATTCCGCTCCAACTCTTGTCCAATCACAGCGCAGAGTCGTGGAAGCGTGCGCCCCACCTTGTTTCGGTCACGTGACGTGTGCCTACGAAGATGGTGGAAGTTTCTTCTTCCTTGAAGTGAAGCCCCGACTGAAACCCAAACATCCTGCACACTTAGGGCTCGGAGTTCACTTCAGCGTCGCCACTTTGCTCTCTAAGCCTCCCTTTGGATCCGGGTAGGTGATTCCTTACACTACATCTCTCACTGGCTGTATTTGTTTTTTTCATAGCCGTTGGACTTTGGGATTTTCAGCCAGCCATGATGAGACGAGCTAATGGGCTAGCAGTTAGCCAGACTGGGATGGCTGCAGGTTGTCATATCTGGTGACCAGTTGACATTCAACATGTACTTAGCAACTCCTGCGACCACACGGCAACTGTATATATACCCACTGTTTACAGTCAGTGTACTTTGTTTAGTTCGCTAACCAGGACATAGTGTTCCTCACTGTGCGGCTAACTGAATTAGCTTTAGCTCGTTATCCACTCCTAGTTGGATTAAATTATGTAATATATAATAAGTGTTGTTATCGTAGCATGCCAAAATGGTAATTAAGAGGAAAATTATTACAAATATGTGACTGCTGGTCATAATTAACGCAAATGGTGGCTAATTTAGTTGGAATTAAAGTGTCTGAAGCTTTTTTCCCTTAGCTACTTGTTTTCATATGGAGAACAGCAACTACGCCAAACTCCATTTAAAATCTGGTAGTTTTGTGTTACTCCACTCTTTAATAAAAACATATTTAGATAGTAAACAAAATAGGAGATACCAGTACTGCCATTACGAGCCACTCATTAATTCGGCAGTTATTACATTTTTTGTATTAAGTTGCTAAGGGGCGAACTGAAACTAGTTTTAAAATAAAGCTGAGCAAACCAGTTAAAGAATATTTGTGCTGATTTTAAGCACAATAGTTAAATGTCCAGCAATCAGCTGTTCAACTTAATTATTGAAATTTAACAGCAGCAGCTCTGACTGCACATTTGTGTCTGCTTGAATAATTGTAGTTATGTGGGAGATACGGGCGAAGAAGGAAAGAGACAAAGATTTTATTGTCACAGTTATTAGGCGTCAGCAGCTTGGCAAGGTTGGTTAAGTTTGTGTCCTCGTCTGCCTCTGACAGTTGTTCTTTACAGGCGGTATCAAATGTTTCGACATCTGGTGACTGTAAAGGGGGGATGGCTGCTGTTTTCCTTTGTGGCCCTCCTGTTATTGGAAATTAATAGTTGTTTTTCATCTGAGACTTAGTTTTTTATTGCATTAGGTTTTCAGTAATTCATGACATTCTATTGTGGTAAATGACAAAAACAATAAAGATGACAGAGCTCATTAGCACTCTAAGTATGGATAGTGATTAAAATCAAATAGACATGGAATTCTTTAGAGCTGTCTCCTTGAAGCATCATAATAGAAGAACCTGTTTGTCTCTTTATCTTATAATAATGCTGGTCATCAGGAAGTTGTGTTTTGGTGATACAAACCATTGTTTTGTATGCTTACTCATGGTGTAAACAGATTATCTATGAGTTAACCAGTCCAATGAGCTAACTGTCATGAGAACACAGTTTTAGCTTTGATGTTTTTTAGAAATTTGGCTGATCTTTATTAACTGGGCTGTTCAAGTGCACAACATCCTACAAGAAAGCATACTCGGAGCTCTACAGCCAAGACAATTTGAGCTCAAATTCCATTTAAAATGTCTCACACAATCACCAAACATAATGGATGATGCTGGTTAGAAAAATCCAAGTCAAGGCACTGGCAGGCCATTGTAGAGTTTAATATTCAGTGAATACCCTCATCTACAAAACGCAGTTGGCCTGCTCGCGAGGCTGCAAAGTCAGCAGTTGCAATGAATTATTGACAGAGCCTAAAGCAGGAGCCAATGTGAAAGTTTACCCAGGAGCTCCTCACTTTATTCTGCTCTGCCATGTGCACACTGGACGAGATAGACAGAGGAACATTTATTATTCAGTGACGCACGGACCAGGGTCTCGTAAAGATCACAGGACCTGACTCCTGTGCCGGTGTATCCCTTTCCCCACTTTCTCTCTTTGACGGACACATTTGTCAGTGATGCAACTTAGTGCTGGTGTTTCAGAGTGTTTACTTTTGGGGAAAAAGTATTCCCAAAACCAATTACCTATGTCAGTGTTTCTTGTATTGATGGTATCACTACAGCTGCAGCGGATTTTGTGAAAACGTTTCAGCGATCCAAAATGAAAGCATAAACATAAGTTGCTGAAATCAGCCACTAAAGGATTCTTTTACAGAGCTGCCAGTTACAAGAATGTTTCTTGACTAGTACCAGGAACAGTCCGTCTCAGACAAGACAAAAACTTCCACATAAGTTTCATCTTCAGTATTGAGCAGTGAATGAGCAAAGCAGCCACAAATGAGTGCTTTTTAATGTTAAGAGATTATTTACTTAGAACACCATAGCAGCTAGTTTGTGGCCCTTGTTACTGGGTGTTACTAAGGGACAGAAAAATTTAGGAACTCACTTATTGAAGCAGAAGTCGGTGACAGTTTTTGAGAGAAAATTGAATAGGATCTGGCCCCCTGTGGTAACCTCGGGTTTAATGAGGAATTGATGTGTAGTAAAATTTACAGCACAAAGTAAAGTAAAGTAAATGATAGCATAAAGAAGAGAGTGTGATGCATAGAGGTGAAGATGCAGTGCAGACTGGTTTATATGGCTGAGACTGCAGGCTTGACCTTTGTCTCCTTTTATTACCTTCCATGACGGTGCAATGTCTGAGTGTTTTTACATGATGATCTGACAGGTAACTAACAGAGCTGCAAGCTTGTTTGACTAAATGTTACTTGTTATATGTTATGAGTTTAAAGGTAGTCTGTTCCTAATGCTATATTTAATGCAAAAGCAGTTGATAATACTGTTTTAGTGTTGAGGATAGATTCCAGGAAGACCATTTATAAATGCAGCCTCCCCATCTATTAAGTCTGAGGCTCAGGATGAGTGTTATTACATTACATTACATTACATTACATTCATTTGGCAGACGCTTTTGTCCAAAGCAAGTTACAGTAAGTGCAATTGACCTGCATGGGATATGAGCTAGCTGACATTAAAAATACAATATTGTTACTGTAGTATGTAACGAAATAGAGCATTATGGGGGCACAGTTTGACTTTATTTTATGACTCAGAAGTTGGTAAAACACTCCAGTGATCCTTACAATATATGGCTTGTGGACCAAATCTGGCACATAGTAGGGTGCCAAGTGGCTGACTGACTATTGACTAATTCACTAACTAATAAACTAATAACTAATAAAAATAAATCACAATGGAAATATTTTTTGTAGAACTTTGTATGTAAATAAGGTTTGTATAAAACTGCATAAAAATACATTCTGTTTATATGAAAAAAAGTTCAAGGTAGGGATGTGCTATGAGTTTTTGACTTGTTAATAGAGTATTGCCATAGTCCATGTTTTGGGCTAAGTATACCTTGATCTAAATGATTTCATCTGTTTGCTGCTCATTTTTAGCAGTGGGAAAGTCATTTGTCATCACCCTAATGATGTGTTGTCTGTGCTGCAGGCCTTCATCCCTGCCCTATGTCATGGCAAGTGGAGTCACCAAGTCGGGAACCACCAACGGTTACCCCATGAAGGCACAGCTACAAATAATTGGTGAGTCTTAAAATAAACCGAGGTTCATGTTAAAAGAAAAGTTTACAGATTTTGCTTCCCAAGCATTTAAATTTTTATCTCATTTTTAAATTCAACAATAGGCAGTTTCTATTAAAATATATTACCAATGATAGGCCTTTTCCTTTTCCAGATGTAAAAAAATACGAGTGATGATTGCTGAGCTGTATTCAGCTGATTTAATTTCAGGGTCCTGCTATTGCGCATGCTGGCTCACTTTCACGCTGCCACGGCTAACTGGGAACCTTGAACAGGACGGAGTCATTGTTAATGTTATCAGTAACAGGCGCTCTTCCTACTGTTAAAGGAATGTCTGCTGTGATAACAGCCTATAAGTGAGAACTTAAACTTTGCCTGTCTTCTTTGCTTTGTGTGTTTAATTTGTATGGTGATAAATGTCCATCATTGCACTGCTTATGTGCAAGTTTACACCTGGTATGATAATGCATCTTGGGTGATCGGATCACAAGTGAACAGCTCTTTATCTATTTGTTCAGACCTCGCAATAGAGAATGCGTCTCCACGTGTCTCAAGTGACCACTTGTAAACAACTTATCTGTTCAGTACTCTAATAAACTTGTGAATTTTTTTCCGTTAGCAAAGTACAAATGTGCTGTTTTTTTTTTGTTTTTTTTAACCGGTGAGAGGTTTGCTGTGCTTTTTGCACAGTCTTTACTATTTAAGATGAGTAAAATCTGCATGCAGTGTATTGATTAGCATGCTGTTTATCATGAGACAAGCGCCGCTCGGAGACTACTGCTGCGGGGGTGTCAGCTTCATGCTGAGGACAGTTGGTAAGAGTCTGTCTGGCTGCACATATACACAGTATCAGGGCTAACTGATAGCATTTAAGGGTTAAAGATACCTAATGGTTATTAACAGGTTTAATAATAAAGTCGAGCCGTTTCGCTGTCAGTGTGAGTGTGTTGGACCTGTTTAACAGCTGCTGCTGCTGTGTTAGCGCCTGCTAACCAGGCAGAGATTGAACTGACAGTTCACCTGGAATTGATTGGCTCCAGATACGTTCCTCCAGCTTTGCGTTTGTGCAGCTGCAGCAACAAAAGTTTTTTTTCGTATCTGCTGAAGCGTCAAAAAAGCAAGTACGTCAGCTGAGTAGGAAGTGTCATCTCTGTGTTGGCAAGGACATGTTAGCATTCACACTGCTGATAGAATGTGGCCACATGTGGTCTTGACCCCATCTGAACGTGGCCTGAGTGATTGTATCTCAGGCTGCATTGTGAATGCATTTCTTGCATTCACACCTGTACTCAGAGCAATGTACTTTTGATCACCAAGGACACATGTTAATCAGTGGCGATGCCTCATGAGCTAAATCCATTTTGCACTGGTATCCAGATTCTATTGCAGTCATGTTCCCCTGCTCTGTTTTTCATATAAAAGTGTGTGCTGTTCATGAGTTCTTGTTTCCCTTTATTCCTCTTTCTTTCTGCACCAAAATGACTGACTGTCCTCTGCACGGTTCCTTCTCCCTGTCTCCCTTTTTCAGTGCTATCAGCAAAACTAAAAGAGAACAAGAAAAACTGGTTTGGTCCCAGTCCTTATGTGGAAGTGACAGTTGACGGCCAGTCCAAGAAAACAGAGAAATGCAACAACACTCACAGCCCCAAGTGGAAGCAGCCGCTCACTGTGTGAGTCAAAGTCTTGCCAGTATTACCAGCTCTGCATGACATGTGATCACTTTTATGATAATCAAAACATTATAACTCTGTTGCTACTCCTCTAGACACAACTGTTTCTAATGGTATCTAACAAGCATATGCTTGGTCTGCTGTGCTGCCTGCATGCTAGGATTTGTCAAGCAGGACACTGAGTGAATTCTGATGTTTAATTGTAAATACCCTGGAGGCAGGCTGCTCACAGACATGTTACCTTAATCATATTTGTCCCAGTGTGTTAAGCGTTACCGGTCTGGTATTCCAGGTAGCACAAAACAAGCCTGTTATTTACAGAAGCTCATTTTCTCTGGCTTGACTCCAGCACAGATTATACGTGAGCACACTGTTAAGTTTGAAAGGAACTATCAGCATTTTGCAATGCAATTGGTATCATACTTTTAGAACATAGACTTGGTTTAGATGGCGATTAGCTATATTTGATACAGTACAAAAAATATTTAGGGCTTTAATGAAACAAAGAAAATCGCATTCCACTGAAATTCCACTCCCTCTTCAACCAGTCGATGGTTCAATGGGGCAAAAAATGTGCACATTATCTCTAAATTAACTAAATCTCCACAGTGCATAGAGTGCACTCTACCTGGTAGCGTTGTCTGTCCAACAAAATGTTTTTCTTTCACAGGGCTTGACATTAAAACTTGCCCAGGACAAGTAAACTCTGTCTTTGAGCAAGTGGAATAGAGGCCGTCTCACCACTAAGAGTTGAATGGGACTGATATGAAAAATCTGATATACTGGACACTACAAAACAGTGATACTCAACTTGTGGCCCGCAGGCCAAATCTGGCCCCTGATAGGGTACCAGGTGGCCACCCCAACCATTTTCTGATTCACATTTACATTTTCTAATTCTAAAATCCTAGAAATTTCCTAAAACCCAAGAAATGTGCTAAAATCCTAGAAATGTCCTAATGTTCTAGAAATCCAGCTTTGCCAATCACAGTGGAGCAGGACAAATGCCAAACGTCACAGAGGACAATAGATGATAACAATTGATCGATGATTGATTAATCTGCCTTTTATTAAATGAAACATTAGAACTGTAATTGATCAGTCGATAGGCTATGTAATGCCATCAAAGTATATGCAACATATTGCTGTGAACTTTTATTGAGGAAAAAACGCATTTGTATTGTTTGAAATAAGACATGTTTTGATGTTCTTCTTCAAATAATGATTTATCAATCATTAATTTGACAAAAGATCGATGAAGGAAAGTGCTTACGATTTACATCCCCACAGAGGACAAATACAAGTGCTTAATAACAACTGGTGTTTTTCAGCTGAAAAAGAAATGCTTTGGTGGCCTGAAGGCTTTCTAAAAGTAGCACCAGCGATCGTTGGACCAGTGAGAATTTGGTCGGACAAGAGCATATCAACCAACTGACCAGAACCTTACAGCCTTTGAAATGTTCCATAAGGAAGAGTATTAGCAGCTTTAAGTTGCTCATTGTTGTAAAAAAACTATTACATATGAAAGTATGTAATCATGAATAATTGTATGATGCATCCATGGTAATTTTTAGGTAGTGCTGGAGGCCTTCGAGTCCTTCACTGTCTGCATGCAGGCATGTGAAGAGGCTCCAGGGTGTCTCACATGCCTGAATTGTACGTTTAGTTCATTCATGGTTACGTTTACGTACTTTCATATGAATAACTTTCTATGACACTCATCAAGAATGTTTTCAGATTTGATGAGAAGCTTTTGAAGGAAACAATGATGCAATTTCTTGGTTTATTAAACTGCAGTGTCAGTTCCTGAGATCGCTAATATCCCTGAGTTTTAGTGAAGTGATTAACGAAACCAGCGTAGTTATCTGCGGTTTGGCTTTTTGGAACAAGCATATCTTGCTGACTGCAGTATTTGGCATTGCACATCATAATTTCCGAAGAAGACTGTCCAGACCTGGAGGAGTTTCTTCAGTGCGTACAAAAATAGACATCCTTTGAATTGTTTGAATTGCTGGTGTGGTTTATGATCTTGATCAAGATGTTTTTACTGCAGCAGTTTTGTGTTCTGAATGAGTCACCAGGACTCGGTTTACGGGAAGGGTTTTCTCTGTAGTCTAACTCTTGAGTTCAGAGTAGTGGTGCGTTTACAGTTTAAAGAAAAGATATGCTATCTCTAAGCTGTTGGCACCTGCTAGGAAAATGCAACACGCTGGTGAGAGAACGTGTCCGGTTCATTTACAGGAATCCTGTTTCGACACCGTGCATTAAGTGCACTCACACCACACCATGTGACTTCCTGCAGTCCAGCATTTTCACACATCAGATGTCCTCTTAATCTTAGCCCGTCCTAGAGCTTCTGCTGGCCACAGTGACCTTCTTAATATAGAGTTCTCCTACAGTTTCTCTTGCACCCATGGGGAGGTCTGGTTATTATGTAACAAGTGTTTACTATGGGATGCAATCGGACCTGAGCTTGTGTGCCCTCAAATGTTTTTTTTCCTGAGGGTGCTGCTGCTAGCTAAACAACTGTCACAGTGGTGGTTATAGACTCGTTTTCCGTGAATAGATTCTGAACTTCATTGTGTTAGAGTTGCTTTCACGACAAGACAAAGACTTTTGCTGCTCTCACAACCACAGCAGCTGATGCATTGCAAACTACCAGCTGCTTTCACCTTTTTTTTCTTTTTTCTTTTTTAAACCTGTGAAAAGAACCTATAAACAGTGGTGTGTCACCTACAAAAAGGATCAATACACTAGAAAATCCTGCTGAGTATATATTATTTCCCTTGTTGCTATTAGTAGTACCTCTTTGTTTAACAATATCATTTAAACCAGATTCCCAAGTGGTCCAGCCAAGGGGTCCAGATTTATTCTTAGTCATTAGTTCAAGGTCCAGAAATCTTGATATATTCAGTGTTATACTTTGTCTTGTTTGCTGTCTCTGTTAAGCAGCTGTCCATTATTCTCTCAATCCAAAGCAAAAAATTTGCACATCAAAATAAAAACTCTTTGCCAAATAATTCACTGTACTTCAAAATAAAGGGTTATTTACAAACTTGGCACAAATCACTTGGTTAGGTCTGGGCGATATGGCTTTAAAATAATATCG
The DNA here is from genome assembly GCF_008729295.1 of Plectropomus leopardus. NCBI lineage: Eukaryota > Metazoa > Chordata > Actinopteri > Perciformes > Serranidae > Plectropomus > Plectropomus leopardus. The sequence continues at coordinate 6,436,977 of NC_056470.1, read as the reverse complement.
CGATAAGACTATATCACATTACACAATATATATCTCAGTATTTTTAAATGTCCTTAAAACTAATGTTAATTACTAAAATACAAAATTATTAAATGAACTGCAGTTACAATAAAGTTAAAGTAGTCATATACTAGAGTTGAATACACTACTGGTATAATAACATTTAATAAAATACAGTTATAACAAATGAAGTTAATTTTTAAAGTATTGTTATACTTGAAGAAATCAAAGCAGGACCCATGGTGCTTGTATTTTGAAGGATCTGATTGGTCTCGGACCGGAGGTGTCTTCTGGTCAACAGTTGGTTGTTGGTGTCGGACAGTTAAACAGATACCGAGGCGCCTTTGACCGTGAGGACTCAGTCACTGTAAGCTGGAAACAAACTAACAGCTCTCCAGTTCATTTATTAATAGTATTTCCAAGCTACAGTAGTGCTCTGTGGTCACAAAATGTGACCAGTCATGCAAAAGCCCTGCAAAAGTCCCTGTGTGTGTGTGTGTGTGTGTGTGTGAGTGTGTGAGAGTGAGAGTGTGAGAGAGAGAGAGAGAGAGAGTTGGCTTATAAAAATGACGGGACAATTTAAACTCAATGTTCACAATATAGTCATTTAATATATCGCACGTGGAACAAGCCACCATACATTGAGTATATTGGATATATCGTCCACCCCTACTTGTGGTCCTTTTCAGATTGGACCCGCAGCCCACTTTTGGACCACAACCCACCTGTTGGGAACCGCTAATATAAACTAAATGGTTGTAAAATTGGAAGCAGACATCAGGTGGTTGGAGGTGTGATATCAAGCTGTGACTTTGTTCATGCGTTGCATGTGTCAACTGACGTGTGTGTCTCAACAGGATTGTGACTCCATTCAGCAAACTGGTATTTCGTGTGTGGAGCCACCAGACCCTGAAGTCAGACGTGTTGCTAGGCATGGCCACGCTGGACGTCAGCGACACGCTCAAGTCGAACGACATGAAAAGTGAGTGTATGAGTGGACAATACACACAAACACAGCTGTTGTACATATTCTTTTTCCTATCCAGCCCCCTCTCTACAATATTGTTTTCACTGGTGAGGGGTCACAACAGTATGAGCAAACTCCTCGTCATGTGTGAGCATGTGTGCTTCAAAATACCTTGATTACACTGACATATACACACTCTGGGTTATGTTTAGAGATGTGTAATGAGGGTTATATTGGTCCAAGATGACATTCTTTAAAAACTATTTTATTACTTGCAGTCTGCAATGTAGGGAGATGAGATTTATTTTCAGTGTCCAAAATACATATTTTATGGCTAAAGGCCATCATAAGGCTTCCCTTGTATCATTGTGTATCCCTTTAAGATACATTTTTAATGTGCGTTATCTATAAAAAAGCGTTTTTTTTTTTTGTTTTTTTTTTCAGAAATACATTTGTATATTATTTTAAATCCTCCTGGATGATGGTGGGATAGTTAAGAAAGACTAACCAACCCATATTGACTCTTCTCCACTTCAGACGATTGACAGTAATTGCTACTTTAAGGCTAATGCAGTTGTCATTTTCACAGCCAGCGCTCATGTTGTGTCGCACATGCGCCCATGGGCGTGTAGATTTTATATGAGGTGTAGTCAGGCACATTTTGGTCGACTGCTATTTTAAGGCAGCAGAAAGGGATTGCACCATAAGAGTGCAGTTTTTTTTCCTGAAAATTAAAGGGCACATTATTTCGATAGTAAGATGTGCCTGTATGCTTGTATACACACACAGGTCTGCACAGATGGATTGTGGGTGGATGAAATAATACATTGTTAATGAGGAACATAATTACATTTTTTAAAATGTGAACATAGCTGTGACATTACCGCTCCTAATAATTTACTCTCAACAGGAAACGACTTAATTCTCCAGTCTAACATGTGTATAGCAATACGCCGGATAAAGGTGCATTTGGCTTTTAAGGGCAATGTGAGATGACACTGTGATTGTTTGAAATCTTGTTACACTCAAAACACACCTATGATTAATTAAGGGACCAAATACAACCCCTTAGTCCCTTGCATCTGACTTTGTCTCCAGATTATGCTCTGTTTAAATAGCAAAGTGGCAATGCGCCATGCACTTCAGACTGTGTATTACAGGTTGTTTAAATATAAGGCCCATGGATTCATGCCAGGTTGTAAAAATGCCATCATGAAATGATACGGGTAGATCAGTGCTCAGAGCTGGAGGGCCATGTGAAACTGTACAATGCTAATCTAAACGTTGTTTTTTTTCCCATATTTTTTTGGGAAATTCTTTGTCTAATATGAGCTTTATTTTGTATATGGAGTCTGAGAAATGGCGACATACATTTTTTAATGTATGTCGCCATTTCACATCTTGGATGGCAAACAGTACATGTTTTGGTGTGTCTCATAGTGTAGTGATGTTTCTATGGCTATTGATGATATTTGAGTGTGTGAAGGTAGAGCTTTTGTCTGTTCAGTACTTGTGACAATTACTGCCAGCTACCTGGTTCTTTTTCCATTTATTTCACACTGCTGTTACAGCTGCCAGAAATGTCAAATACATCAATCTTTCGCAGCACACCAGAGGTTTTGGCAGAGATTCATCTGGTGTGGTAAAGATTGGTGACAAAATGTAGAAATTAAAATGATTTGTTTTAAGGAAACTGTTTCCAGCTGTCAAATACAGAAATTGTTTCAAAGCTTTTACAGATGTCACTTATCTAACTTTTTCAGAGTAAAAAATAAATCAATCGGGCACTCTACTTCACATTTCTAAGAGGCTGCTGTTCTTTGTCATCCCCCTTTGCCCTGGTAGATTTTTGGGCTGTTATTTCTTTGTTTTTTTTCTCATAAAGGCTCCATTCAGTCCCCTGCCTGGTCATTTTTTATGCATGGAGTCTGTCCAGCAGTGAACTGTGGACACAAATCACATGTCAAATAGCTGATTGATGATTAATGTCAGAGCAAGAAAATATACACTGATCCATATAAGGGTCATTTTAAATCATTTGTAGATTTAAACATTTTTTTAAACAAATGAGCCCTTAATTATCTGAGAAAGAAGAACATTCAGCCTGAACAGTCTTGTCACGTTACTCTATTTTATTTACAAAATTGATTGCAAATTTAAACTACACTTAGCCAAGTTAAAATGTCCAGTTATTCTCTGTGCTGTCATTGAAAACATACAATAAATTTGGTGTTATCTTTGATCCCCAAGTTGCCATGGTGTGATGTTTAAAGGTACCTGGTATCTTTTGAAGTAATTCCACATCTATTTTTCTAATTTACATTTTTATTGGAATCAAAATTGGTGCACATCATACAGCAAGCCATCATTTTTTTCTGTTTTTAACATCAAAGTGGGAAAGAGAAATAATGATATAAAAAAATTAGAAGCATATGTTGCAAAATCATTCATACAGGCAACATTTACACCAGTAATATTTTTTTCTGAGGATATGAAACAAACAAAAAACTAAAGATAGAAAAAAGCAAAAAACAACAAACAAACAAACCAAAAAGAGCAATAAAAAACTAAAGAAATTAATAAAATCTGTTCCCCATCTTTTTTTGAACTACCACTGTACATAGCTAGTTTGACTTTAATTACGTTTGAGGGCATAATGCATTTTGTCACAGATTGGCTCAATGTATGTATGCCTGCATTAATAGCAGGTAATATATTTCATTTGTCGTTGTCGTACTCTGACCATCTAATACTTTTGTGGTCTCAATGCAGTCTCTGAGGTGGTGCAGACCTTACAGCTGTGTGCAGACAGAGACCAGTCAGATGTGGTGGGAGACCTGTCCGTCTGCCTGGACGGCATGACTGTCGACCCCGAGATGTTTGCTAAGGCAGAGGCCGACCATCACAGTGAGTCACACAAGTGCCACAAGTTTTCATCAAAAGCCTGTACAGATACTTTTAGGTGTAGACATATTTTTCATGTAAGAAATATAGTTATTCCACTGCATTTGTCAAGTTAACAAAGGCCAAGAAAACATGTAGTAAGCAGTGTCCAGTCTTAGTCGCTTGAATTTCAATCAGGTGGAATAATTAAGCAAAACATTCGTCTTAATATCAACAGGGTTTAGTACTGTTACATTAAATGCAAATTTTCTTTGTTTGTTTGACCAGTTTTGTTGTGTGTGAAAAGGAACTCCTAATTTTGCTTTATTTTTGTTTTTTCTTCAGGTACATCAAATGGAGAAACACAACCTAATGAGGATCATGTCATAAGGTACAGTAACTATTCCCATCTTCAGACCAGATAAACTAATGTCACATTTTTTTTTAGTAGCTGTTGATGGAGGAATTATGTTTTCGGGTTGTCTGTCCCATTCTTGTGTACGCATATCTCAAGAACGCTTTGAAGGAATTTATTCAGCATTTGGCAAAGTTGTCCACTTGGCTCTATGATGAACGGATTAGATTTTAGTGGTAATAGGTCAAAGTCGCTGTGACCTCATTCTTGTGAATGCGATATCTCAAGAAGGCCTTTGAGGGAGTTTCCTCAAACACATACATCTACTTGGATTCAACAATGAACTGATTCAAATTTGGCTGTGAAATGTCACTGTGTATCCTCACAAAAAATGTTTTTGGCCACAACTTAAGAATTCATATGCTAATAAAGACCAAATTTCACACAAATTTCTTTGAGGATATAATGAGCAAGTGATGACATTTTATATCCAAAAGGTCAAAGGTCAATTCCAGTGTGACATCACATTGGAGTGTTCTTGAAAAACACTTTTCAGGCTGTTTTTCAATGTCATATCTCAGGAACAGAAGGGAGACATTTGATCAGATACTGAACTCGTGGCACTAATCTTGGGTGCACACCCTGAAACTGTGCTGATTGTAGAGGTCTGCTGTGCTGTTGTTGAGTGATACAACTGTAAGGTGGTAATTCTTTTTTTTTCTGCTTTATTTATCTCTGTGTGCCCTCCATCCTCGCAGGCGGAGTCGAGACAGCTCGCCAGCTTTGGACAGTGTAGATCACAAGTCTTCTCCCAGTGGCCGGAGGTCAGTGAACAGCACAGGGTCTCCCTCAGTGTCATCAGGGATCTCAAGGCCTCTCCGACCTCCCAGGCCCTCCAGACCTCCTCCTCCAACTCCGCGCAGACCCACCTCTTCACCAGGTCAGACATTTACTGAAGGAAGCTCCCACTCTGATCTACTTCAGACACTTATTAACTAAGAATGGGGTGGAAACTGAGGTCATGTTCTCCTCTTTCTACACTGACTGTGCACTCTGACTGTCACATTGCAAACACAAATCAAACATTTACCCTAAGGCGAAAGTGTGTCATACTAACACTGGACACACTCTGAAAAGCATTTTTTGTACAACCAGTTCACTTTGAGCCATATTTACACAAGGTAATGCTGAGGAGCAACACAAAATATTAGGGTCGAAATGTTTTATTTTGTCTGAAAAGGTCAAAAATCTGTATTTGATTACATCCACTAGTGTTCCTTCACCAATTAAAGCTGCAAAGCCAGTCAGCCTTGTCAACAGAAATGTTTTTGTATGTCGTACTTATGGGGTTTTTTTTATCTATAATTGCTGTCTTAGTCTGAGGTTCTGTAATTTATTTCCCTGATACCTTCCTCAGCATCTTCCAGCAATGGATCTGCACCAGCGGATGGCAGTGATGGTCAATCAGGCTCTGATACACCGGTACGAACACCAGCCTCAGGACCTTCATCAGCCCGAGAATCAAGTCCATCAGCAGGCTCGGAAAGGAACTCCACGCCAACCCCAGGCTCTGGAGCTCCAGCAACCAGACAGCCAACCAGCAGCATCACACCTGTGGTCACTCCAAGGGTCCCTGCTGTCAGCACTGGGCCGTTACCTCCTGGGTGAGCTCGCTTTTTTTGTAATTCTTACAGAAGAACCCAGAGAGGTTATTCATTAAAGTATAATCACACAATATGTATATATCTTTTCAAAACGAACGTCACTTGTGCCAGTTTATTGTGTCATTAACATGAAATTGTGACCGGTATTATCAAATCCCCCAATGTCATGCTAAGCAGGATCACTATAATAGTGCCGTAGCTAGACAGCTAATTATATATTTTGCTGCATCATCTAATGAATTGAGACAAAGAAACAGAACAAAGACAGTAGTGCAAACTGCAAAAACACAAACTTCATCAACAGAAAGCTGAATAAGAAAAAAATTGATTAATTACGCAGAAGAGGATTAGTGAGTTACAAAGAAACTGGGTCATCTTTTAGCAGAAAGCAGAGTGTACCAACCCCCCCACCCCCTTATTAAAGGGGTACAGAAGCAAAAGTATGTATGCACTTCCAATCCAAACTTGAAGCAGGTGCTGGACCAAATGTGTGAAAAGTAAAAAGGGAAAAAATAGCTCACACACATTAGGGATCCTACATAATGCACCAAAATGGCATTTCAAGCTCGAAATGTCATTTTGGTCACTTTGGTGCATAAAGTAGGTGATAACTGGATCCCTACTGTGTGCAAGACATTTTTTTTTTGCCTTTTTACATATACTAAGGGAGACCTGTGTATTTTGTAACTTATATGTGGTGTTACAACTAAAAATGTTCGTATTAAATCTTGCCAAAGTTTCAAATAATGAGGTAACATATGTAACAAAAAACCTCCAGCTTCAGACCACTCTGAACACTCCATCTTTAACATTTTTATCTACTCTGATTACAGTATGACATCATAGTGTGTCGGATTTCTGTATAAGGTGTCAGGTGCGCTAGTGTCAGGGAAAAATGTTTACTTTGTTGACAAATTTGTACATTTCTCTCCAATTTGGGATCATATTTGTGCGGGAACATGTCTGATTGGGTTAAAAAGCTTTTAGTGGTGATTTTCCATGGTAGAAAATACCTCTATTCTCTGTTACAGTTGCTACTTGCTTACATCAGGGAAACATGTAAATTTGGTTGAGAGAGTTGTAAATTACTCCCCATTTTGGGATCATATTCCTGCAGAAACATGTCCATTTGTGTAGAAGTTTTTATTGATGATTTTAGTTACCGTCATTCCCCTGCTGCAATGACAGTGCAGAGACCTGGAGATGTGGAAGACCCCAAAACTGCTGATCAATCAGAGTAGATCAGAACGGGGGCTTAAAGAGGAAGGCACCAAAACAGAGTGTTTAGATAGTAGGTGAATACAGGTGTTCAGCACAGACAAAAATCAAGGAAAATTAAGTTTTTTTTTACCATTAAAGCAGGTAAACATGTTCTAGTTGAAACCTCAAATACAAGTATGAACCTGAAAATGAGCATAAAAGGTCCCCTTTAATTCCTACAGCTATGTATTGTTAATGCGAGTGTGTGCACGTTGAGAGCACAAGGATGGTGGGTTTGGTTTTGATATCACATCAAACTTTCAATGAAACCCATTAGAATATATCTTTAAAAAAAAACAACCCACAAACCATCTTTGGGAGCAGGGAACAAGTGACTAATATGAGAGTAGAGAAATCTTTTCACACTTAGAGCAGATCATTATTAAAATTGAAGAATAACACTTTTTTTCTGTAGAAAACAACACAGATGTGTCTGAACATTAAACATTACTGTGGTTGTGATTAACCCATTCTTGTTATAATTGTTTTTTGTTGTCTCTTTTTAGGTTTCATTTGCACAAATTCCTTAAATACGCATTTGAGATGTTTTATTGTTGTCATTGTGACATCGTGACATTTACAGGCTATTTGCTGCTTTTGTAATAGGATGGCTGCAGCCGTGCACCGTTATCTAATGTCCTCACTTTTTTTTCTTTTTTTTTCTATCTAGGTGGGAGCAGAGGGTGGATCAGAGCGGCAGGTTGTATTATGTCGATCACGTGGAAAAGAGAACAACGTGGGAACGCCCTGAACCACTGCCCCCTGGGTAAAAAGTCCTTCCCTTTTGATCTTTCCTTTCTTCAACACAGAGAGTGTTTTCGTTTAAAGTTCATCAGTTTCTATTTATAGGATAGGATCTATTTGTAGATGGGTTTCTTCATCTTTAAGGATATGGTTACTAGATACTGGCTCATGCCCTGTTTTAAAATCCTGATTATGTAATTTACATGTATTAATTACAGAAGCTGTTGTCCACTTTTCCCATGTCCACCAACTTTGACATTGTCTCCCTTAACATTTTAGCTCATATATTCTTCCTCTTTTTTAGACCGTATTGGCATGCTTAGTTAAAAGATTAATTTGTAAAAAAGATGTATGTATGTATGATCACTGAAATTAAATACTGCATTAAGACTGATTTTTTTTTAGGCAGTCTACTTTTGTTTCCAGCGCTTTTAAAAACTGATTTTTACAATACAAAGTGCTTTAACAAACAAAGTAAAGGCAGCAATTTAGGAAACATTAAAATAAACATCAACCAACATGCCAAACAGAGAAAGGTCTAGAAAAGTCAAACAAAAAGCCAGAAACAAAATGCAAATACAAAAGGTCAACAAGAATAAAACAAATAAAAGGAATAAAAGTGATGAAACAAGCAGATCTCGAAAGGCAGGTGAAGTACCAAATGAATAAAGTTTTTCAAAATGTAAGAATAAAACACAATACAAATAATATAAGAAGAAGGCCATCACATCACTGGGCTCAAAGCATAGATAGGAAGTTAAAAACAGATGAAGAAGAGATTAACAAGTAAATAAATTAAAACATGAAAAGATGGTAAGAACAGGACATTAGAAGGATAAGGGAAGGGTAAATAGAGTAAGAGCAGCAAAATGAACAGAGGGAACACGGATAAAAAATGAAAAAATAAATAAATAAAGGTGACGTCTCATAAAAGCAATTATGTAAAAGTGTGTTTTAACTAGCAATTTTAAGATGTCACTGATTCTTCAAGCCTAATCGACTCCAGCAGGTCGTTCCAAAGTCGATGGGCCCTGATTGCTCACAAGTCAGCAATTCAGAAATGTAATTTGGGGCAAGACCCATTCATGCTTTAAAAGTGCTTGTAATCACTTTCTCTCTTCTCCGACTGTCTTCCCTTGTTTCATTCGTCATCAGCTGGGAGCGTCGTGTCGACCAGATGGGGCGGGTCTACTTCGTCGATCACATCACGAGAACCACCACCTGGCAACGCCCCACAGTGGAGACGGTGCGTAACTACGAGCAGTGGCAACACCAGCGCAACCAGCTGCAGGGCGCCATGCAGCAGTTCAACCAGAGGTTCATATTCGGGGTGAGACCTCCTCTTACTTCTGTGGTGATGTGGGCTTTAGCTCACTGGAATATGATGACTATTATTGAAAAGCACCTTGTGGTTGTGCTGCGATGTAAAAGAGGTGTGTCAGGTCCATGAGTTCAGGAGATTGAGTGTTTTAAAAAGTATTTTGCAGAGAATGAGTTTGCAAGTTTGAAATATTCAACTAATGCTGATACTTAGATACATTTAGTGTTATCACTGCTCACTGTAACCCAGTAATGGTTTATTCAAGTTTATTGTTCAGTTTACCTATTTATGCAGTCTGCAACAACGTGTAAATGTTTGTGGCATTTCTGTTAATGACAAACACTACTGACTACTGAGTGAACTCCTGTTGTTTTTTTTTCCCACAAAACACTGCAGTTGTCCTTAAGTGGCTTTTTGATTCTTATAAGTGATTCTGATTCTCTGCTGTGTAGCTACAGGACCAGGTCTCAGCCACTCAGAATAAGGAGTTTGATCCTCTTGGGCCTCTGCCACATGGATGGGGTAAGCTCTTTAAGGCTTTTCAATTTAAATTCACAGGCTTCAGACATCATTTAAACAATGACAATCAACACTGTTTATTTCACAGCTGAGACTTTGATTTTATGCCAGTGTACCAATGTGTGCCAAAGTGCTCCACATTACCCTTTCTTTTGAGAACTTAATCAGAAATGTTGTTTTAAGATAAGTAGATTTAGATTTATTAAGTTTAAATGCCTAATTTAGTCAGAATTGTCGCTAAAGTGTTTTAGACATGTTAGCCCATTTAAGCAAACGCTTTGACCTGGGATCCAACACATTTCCATGGAAACAATCAAAACACTTTGTAGTTTTTACTTTTCTCAACCAACTACAGCGAGCTCGTTGTTTTCCATTGTTTAAATATCTCTTCCCATTTCTACTGTGTGATTGTAAGGGTACCTTCACTTTTCCTATCTTGTTTTTGCCTAAAGATGTTAAAGGCCCATGTAGAAACTTTGTATTTTCATACAGAACATAGGCCTGGAGGATATGGAGAAAATCAAATATCACTATATTTTTGACCAAATACCTTGATATCAACATGGTGTGATATTGTAGGGTTGACTATTTGTGCTTCACAAAATATTTACACAATGATATTTTTGATAAATCATCATCAGTAACGTGGATATAATGTCTAAGTGGGGAAAAAGGCATTTAATAAAAGAGCTAGAAAAGTCTGATAAGTTCAGAAAATTACGTCATTTTACTGTAAGAAAGCCTTTAAAACCAGGGAATAAATAATACATACCACGTTCCAGTATCTAAATTCTAAGATGTTATTCAATCTCAATTCACAATATTAGTTTAATAGCGATATATTGCCCAGCCCTAACAGAATGGGGATGATTTTGTATAGAGGCCTAACTACATAAATAATGCTACTGCAGGTGGCCTAGGGAAAATTATAGAATTTCTCCAAACCTCCAAAGTTACACAAATTAAGAAGTCAAAAGAAGGTTTAAAGTTGGCAAGTGGCCACCCTAAGGGCCTGTATCCACATAGCATTTTTTTTTCAGTGTAAAAGCAGTGGCAGGTCACTGGGGAGTGCTTCATTCCAACACTTTTTAAAAACACTTTTAAAAAAAGAAACAAGTTTTTGCTGGCAATAGGGAGAAAAATATACGCATACATTCTCTTCTCTTTGGGAACAATTGAATGAAGACACCAGTGCTCAGAAAAACCTAGATTCCCACTTTTTTATGAGTACATACAATTTGAATAATCATCTAATTATTGCATGTTTGTTGTTGTTTTCTTACTGTGCCTTTTCAGAGAAGAGAACAGACACGAATGGCAGAGTTTATTTTGTTCATCACCCAACACGGTCAACACAGTGGGAGGACCCACGAACACAGGGGTTAGTTTGCATATTCCTCTGCTGTCCCTTCAGATAATCTGCACATCAGATGAAAATTATAGCATAGTGCATTTAGCATAGCATTTTCATATGGCATGTATTTGTTTGCTTTAGCATTTTAGGTCCTCCTCAAACAATCCATCACTAAATGTTCGTCTTATCTCATTTTTTAGGTTGCTGAATGAGAAACCACTTCCAGAGGGCTGGGAGATGAGGTTCACTGTAGACGGTATTCCCTACTTCGTAGACCACAACAGGAGAACAACCACCTACATCGACCCTCGCACTGGAAAATCCTCACTGTATGTCTTGTACCATTTTGTTTTCTACTCGAGACTCGAGAATCATGCAGCAGTGTTATTCTGTTACTTTAAGAGGCATCGAGTAATCTGTGGTCTTTGATGACTATAGGCCAGAAAACCAACAAAACTTAACCAAATTAACTAAAAATGAAGAAGCAGTATATTGGTTCTCGATTAATGCTGCGTTCATGTGATGTCGGAAGGTGGTAGTTTCCGTCTCGTAAAGTATACTGTACTGTACTGTACTGTAAAGGACTTCTCATGGCACAGTATTGTTTTTATAAACATGTTTCTTGTTTTCTGAAGCATTCTGTGGGCGGTAATCAAGAATAGGTTGAAACAGAGAAAGAAGCGTTAGAGGAAGTGAGTTCATACATACATTTAAAAAAAGGTTTAAAAAAAGGTTAGGCAATTGGAAAACTATTAAAACACGTATACTTGTAGCAGGACTGACTGTCTGTAACATTCTGGCTTTAGTCTTTCCAGCACTGCTGCATGCCAGAAATGAATGAGTCTTGTATATTTGTTTCTGCCATAATGTTATGAATGAACTCATAAAGCTGGTAGACAAAAGATTAACTTGATGCTAAAAGAGATATAATTCTTTCAAATTTCAATCAGCCCAAAGTTTGTTGCTTATATCAGCTTCTGTTTGAGTCTTACGTTATTGAACAGCACAGCTCTATCCTACCTCGTAGTTGTGTTTATGCAGATCTATAGCTATGTGATTCCCTGCCTCTGAAATCCATCTCTATTTTTAGAACTTGTGACGCACTATCCCGATATGACTAATGGGTCACCGAGTCTCTTTGCTTTTGTTCTGTGGTTCTCACAGATGTAACACCTCACCTGAGTCATGACAATAACGTGTGAGCATAACATGAGTTTAGAGTAATGACTTTGCTTTGGTTCCAGCGGTGGAGAAACCAGTTTGGTGAATGGGAGTGAGAATGTGACAATTTGAAATTACAGGAGCGGTTACATAACTTTATATTTACATCCATGTCTTGTGTATTATAAGTGTAATAATCATAGTTACACATACTCTATATAAGTGTGGGATAAAAGCAAGTTAAGCCAGAGTTTATTATGCTTAAGATTTTGATATATATTTAAAGTCTGTGCTTCTTTCCCTTCATAGTGAAAACGGACCTCAGATCACCTACGTTCGAGACTTCAAAGCCAAAGTACAGTACTTCAGATTCTGGTGCCAGGTAAGAGTTGTAATAGTACACAGAAATACTGGTTAGTTATACTTAAGTAAAGTTCCCCTTGACTGCATATTCTTTTGCCACTGTATCAATCAGAAAGATGGCCATAAGCAACAGTAGATTACTTCAATTTATACCTCCATTGAGACAGAACTATTGTATGTTATCATTTTAACCCTTTGAACCTGAGAAAATTAGCTTGATTTCTTTAAAAAGGAAAAAAAGAAAAAATGGGAGGGCGGCAAGCAACTTAACAAGAAACGCCCAAAAATTAGTAAGAAATAAGTAAAAATGTACATGAAAATGGAAAAATATTATTTTTATGGAAAAAAAGAAGTGTATAAACCAAACCCAAGACAAACAAACAAACAAACATTACCTCAAGGAAGTGTGACAGTAAATATTTTTTCCTTTAATAATTTCAAATATGTAATTAAGAAACTTATAAATATCATTATCTGGACATTTTCCCTCCTTTTTTTGATAGTATCTAGTCCTTCCTTGCTAATTTTTAAGTAGTTTACCCATCACCTTGTACTAATTTTGCAGTTTTGGGGGAGATTTCTTATCAAGTTACTCATTATGTTTTTCCCCCCTTTTTTGGAAAGAAATCAAACCATTTTTCTCAATTTTCAGAGGTTTAAATACTGGTGGAAAAATGTCTGAATGCAGCACAAGAAAACTGATGGATCAGGTGTCAAAGGGTTAACAGTAATTTTGACTTCAGGTGTGTTCAGCACACCTGAACCAAACAGGTCTCATTAGGGTGTCTACACGCTGTGTGATAATATGTGTTGTTGTGTCAGAGCTGAAAGCATATTTGACTACTACATGTTTCTGATGTTTTCCCTTCTCTCCAGCAACTGTCAATGCCTCAACACATCAAGATCACTGTAACCAGAAAAACCCTGTTTGAGGACTCCTTTCAGCAGGTAAAGTGACCTGCAACTACAGCGGCCACACAGTCACAGAGCTCACCGAGCTCACTGAATTCCTGGACGATTTACTTTTTTTTTTTTTTTTTTTTAAGGTCATTGCCTTGTTGAGTTTTTGGAAGACTTACCTTGCCCAGTTTACCTCTAGCTAAAGTGATGTTGTCTTTGGTGTTACACCTTACACCACACCTGCTTACAGCACATCGTAGAACTGAAAAATCTGTGTAATTACCTTCTAAAAATTAAATTATATAAATTTAAGTTAAATCATATCTATGTTTTAATCTTAATTAATAAGACTATTTTAGAGTTGTAAATTCCAAGTGCCACGGGGATGGGTTTACAACACAACCACATATGTAGGGAAGGTCTCTTATTGTCTTTTATACTGAAACATTCCATGTAGCAGAGGTAAGTTATTTTAAAAGAATGAACTTTAACATAACTAAAAAAAAACCTGAGTAAATTTGTTTGTACTTAGGGAACTTAAAACCTAGGGAGATGTTGTTTTTTGGTAATCTTTCCTTTTTCAAAAATGTTTTTTAAGGGAAGTCATTACTGTTATTCTAAATGTTCTCCATAGAAATCAAGCAAATTGTTAAGGTTTCAAAGGGTTAAATAGCCTGTAAAAGATGTTGGAACACAGCGCAGGAAAACCGAATTCTATCCAGGTTTCGAAGGATTAACAATTAAATTGAATTAGTCTGATCGCAGTTTTTCATGAACCAAACCTTTTGCATGCACCACTACAGTTTTATTAGCTGCTTTGAGGCACATTTCTTGGATGGAAAATCGTGATTTTCAAAACTCTGTACATTTCTCACATACTCAGTTTACAGGTGCAGCATCTCATGTGAAACACACTTACACCTGGGGGCTGAAACTGAGATTTACGTAGGCACACACTTACTGGATATGAAGACATACCTCAGAGAGGGAAAACAGCCCTGATAGAAGGAAAGATGTTGAAGTTTTCTGATAAAGCCTCCATGTTTCTGTGAGGTTTATTATAATGATACTGTGATATATGAACAGATATCTCTCATGCTTTGGATATCAGTGTCGTCTGCCACTGGTTTGAAACACGAAAAGACAAACTGTTAAGTGCCAAGTGCACAAAGTTACTGTTGCGTAATAACAGTGACCACGCAACAAGTCTATATATCAATACTTTGTCTCTGTTTTAGATAATGAGTTTCAATGCTCAAGATCTACGAAGGAGACTATGGATCATCTTCCCTGGAGAAGAAGGCCTCGATTACGGAGGCGTCGCCAGGTAAGTTAGAACATTATTCAGCATCGATGGTTGTAAATATTAGCTCTCACAGGGATAATGGGATAAGGGATAAGGGATAATGTGATGTGGTATTTTCTAAATTATGTTTATTTTAGTTTCTTTGGTCCTCCTCTCAATAGTTATTTGGATATTTTGTAACTTATTTTGTCCTTCTAGTAATTTTGAGTTTTTGTAGCTAAATTAATTGACGTTGTTATTTCTTTTAATTTTTTTTACCTTATTTTTATTAATTTTGGGTATTTTATTTTTGTTTCATTTATATCCTTGTATTTGCTCTCACTGCTTTTGTTGGTTTTGTTCTATTTATTTGTATTAATTTATATTGACTTTTTGTGTCCCGTATCTTGCCTACGTTAGGAAGCTGTAGGCTAGTTAGCCGTGTGATTCAGTCCTTTTCTCATTTCTGTGGTCTCCTGTCATTCAGGGAGTGGTTCTTCTTGTTGTCCCATGAGGTGCTGAACCCCATGTACTGCCTGTTTGAATATGCCGGCAAAGATAACTATTGTCTCCAGATCAACCCCGCCTCCTACATCAACCCCGACCACCTCAAGTATTTCAAGTTCATAGGACGCTTCATCGCCATGGTTGGTCATTTGTTTTAGTTGTGTTTTTATATTAATTAGTGTGACTAGAACTGGACTAGTTTAAGAGTTTTCTGCTCCACAGAAAATAACAAGTAAACAGTTTGTGTTTCTGTCCCACAGGCTCTTTTCCATGGCAAGTTCATCGACACTGGTTTCTCACTGCCATTTTACAAGCGCATCCTGAACAAGCCGCTGGCCCTCAAAGACCTGGAGTCAATAGACCCTGAGTTCTACAACTCTCTCATGTGGATCAAGTGAGTACACAGAGCCATGTTGGCAGTCTACTTTTAGAGCAATATTAACAATATAGACTTTTTTGATTCAAGGATGAAGGTTGATTTATTGTCATGGTATAAACAAAGGATTGCACAACCAGCTGTAGTTGTAGACACTTTATTCTACACTAGAACAAAAAAAAGGGCTTTCCTGTGGTGATTTTTCTGAATTTGCATCAGGAGAAATGTATCCAGCAGTAACAAAAAACAACTCCGTTACCAGCAAAAATGTTGGCATTTTACAGCTCTGGAAACCCTGGATACATTACATTCACATTTTATTTGTAGCGGATGTATTTATGTTTCACTACAGCTGTGGTTAACATGTAGTTTGTTTCGTCACAGAAATCACTTATTATCACCTAGTTATGGTTTGGAAAAGATCATGTTTTGGCTTAAAATGCCTGGCTTTGGGGACACAATCTCTGCTGGAAAAGCAGTGATATCTCTGTAAAAAACAACCACTTTTTGTGGCACTACCCCTCCTGGCAAAATAGCGACAGGTCACTAAAAAACACCCATGTTTGGTGGCTAAAAAGCAGCTGTGAGTCTGCCATGTCTGTGAACCACCTAAATATTTTTATTATAAGATGTGTAAATAGATGACATGCAGTGTTGTAACAGTTGTGCCGTGATTTGTCTTTCTGCTCTTCAGGGATAACAACATTGAGGAGTGTGGACTGGAGATGTTCTTCTCTGTGGACAAAGAGATCCTGGGTGAAATCTCCACCCATGAGCTGAAACCAGGAGGAGGAGACATCCAAGTCACCGAGGAGAACAAGGAGGAGTACATCAGGTGGAGTACCGATATGATTGAATCAATTCATTCAGCCTCTATAATTCAATACATGATAATATATAATAATACTCATTGCCACATCTTCATTTGGCTAAAAAGTTGGGTACATCAAGGTGCAAATATAGTCATATAGTCACAAACACACAGACAAAGAACATAAAATGAACAATAGTAATAGATTAGAATTTAACTGAATTAATCAATTAGATACTAAAATAATAATAGTAGTGGACCTAACTGTTATTTTAGTTTTTAAGTTTTTTTTAAATTTAATTTAGTCATTACATGATAGTATGTAGTAGTATGTAATGTAATATTTAGTATAATAATGTGTTTGTGTATGTTTGCCTGTGTCTCCAGGCTGGTGGCAGAGTGGAGGCTGTCCAGAGGAGTGGAAGAGCAGACACAGGCTTTTTTTGAAGGCTTCAATGAGGTCCTCCCTCAGCAGTACCTGCAGTACTTTGATGCTAAAGAGCTGGAGGTATGGATGAACTGAAAACTCGGCTCAGTTATGTGATGTGTGGTGTGATCCACTAAAGAGGGTGACATCCAGAATGCTCATATTGTAAACTGAATTTGGAAATTCAGAGAATTTCATAGATGAGCTGACTTCACTTTAACAGCTAATTTTCCATATAAAAAAAATAATATTTTAATATAAATAACTCATGTTCTGTTACAGGTGATGCTTTGCGGTATGCAGGAGATCGACCTTGCAGACTGGCAGAGAAACACCATCTACAGACACTACGCTCGAAGCAGCAAACAGATCGTCTGGTTCTGGCAGGTCTGTGTGCATCTGCAGTTGAAGATTTTTACTGTGATTTATAGAAACATTAAGAATATGAGAAATATATATCTAATGACTTAAAAAGTAAGTAATGCACTGTGTTGTGAGTGTCAGTACTGTCTGTTTTTGGCTTTGTGTTACTATTATTATTATCATGTTTCTATATGTTGATGGTTTTAATGTCATTTTTGATTGGTAATCTCTTTAAAATCATTGCAATTAAAATGTAAGTCAGTCAGTAGTTTACAGGGGCCATGCACAACACAACTGTTGAGCCAGAGTTAGCTAAATAGCTAATATGCATTTGCCTGTGCAGGAAAGTATTAAAAGATAATACTCAAGTCAAGTCAAGTCAAGTCAGTTTTATTTATAGAGCCCATTATCACAAAAAATGGTTTGCCTCAGAGGGCTTTACAGTGTACGACATCCCTCTGCCCTTAGACCCTCACATCACCCAAGGAAAAACTCCCTAAAAACCCCTGAACCCCTATGTCAGCCTAACTGACAAGATAATACTGACAATTAAAAGCAGAACTGTTTGCAAACATTACATCACATATGAAATGTAATAATACATATACTTTATATGGTCTCAGAAAACAGTTGGTTGCATAAAAAGGTTTAACTTAGTGATCACATGATTTGATTGTCTTTAGCTTTTTTTGAAGTGGTGGTGGAATTGGTGTATGTATAATGCATAATCGTATCATTTTTCTGGTGACATTTCAGTGTTTTAAGCAATGTGTCACTTTGTCCTGCAGTTAATAAAGGAGATGGACAATGAGAAGAGGATGAGGCTGCTGCAGTTTGTCACTGGCACCTGTCGCCTGCCTGTAGGAGGCTTTGCTGACCTTATGGGTAATTATTACTTCAATATAGTACCATTTAGGTTGACATTTCATTCCAAATGCAGATGAAATACACAACTACACCAGTGTAGTGTTCCAAGCCTCATTCAAACACATGCAGAATTCATTTGCTTGTCCTGTTTATTTAGTAGTGTTTCTGAAAATAGACACAATTTTGCTTGGTATGTTGGACAGTGATATTGGGCAGCTGTGAAACAGAACAGACAGTGAGCTTGAAACTAACCCTAGGCAATTTTGGACCAACTTCTTAGTCATTGTAAGACTCCTTTATGTTGTGTCTGCACCACAAGATCTAAGAATTAGATGCTGTTTCAGAGTAGATGCTCTCCCAGCAAAAGAGGAACCATGAGTAACTTAAGTGTAAGTCGATAGGTCAAACACAGCCAATACAACAACGGCAGCTGCCATTTTTAAAAACCCATTAGCTGTGTTAACAAGAGTCAACACCAAATAGCTTGTAATGAAAAAAATTAAAGAAAACACGGACAAATTGACTGACTACGAAGCCCAGGCTTTCCTGAGCATATATAGAAGTGGGTAAATCCAACACAGTTTTGACTTGTCAAAGCAAATGTGATGTTGCTATACCAACCGCTGGCCAGGTTATAGTACATCACTTCACCATTCGTAATGGTGGTGAATAGAAAAAAGCCCCTGAAGGTATGTCATTTTTTGGGGAGCTCCCTGATGGTCAGTGTTTCTCAGGGAGTCCCCAGAACTGTTTGGTTCAAAAATGCAGATTGTTTTACTCGCTGCAAGTTTTTGCTGCTGTTTCCAACTGTGATTGCAAAGCTTGGTTTCGGTGGGATTTGATAAGTTTCAACCCATTTTGTAGTAACTATCATACTGATGATGGTTTGTTAAATTAACCGTGAACATTCTTGCTTCTACTTACTCTTTCTTTGCTTTACAGGAAGCAATGGTCCCCAGAAGTTCTGTATTGAGAAGGTGGGAAAAGAAAACTGGCTTCCCAGAAGTCACACATGGTGAGTTCATGCAAACTACGCTACAACCTACAG
This sequence comes from Plectropomus leopardus, assembly GCF_008729295.1. NCBI lineage: Eukaryota > Metazoa > Chordata > Actinopteri > Perciformes > Serranidae > Plectropomus > Plectropomus leopardus. Next base: position 6,417,802 of record NC_056470.1, on the reverse strand, counting down.
CATGTCGACTCAGTGTGGATCAGACCGAAGTTGTTGGTCAGACCAAGCCTGTTTGTAGCAGGTCATTGTAGGAAGCTCAAGTGTTTCTTGCTTTGTTTTGGTTTGTTTGCTTAATTAGTTGCTATAAGTGGGTATATAATCTCAACCAGCTACAAAAAACACCTCATAGCACACAGATTTATGGGTATAAGGAGCATGTAGCTCTCCAAGGGTCTTGTGTGATGCTCATTCAGCTGTTTCTAAAAGGTTTTACCTTGAATGAACATCACAGGAGTAAAGCACGGTATAATTTTTCTGCCTGTGTCGACAATAGCCGTGCCTGGAGGCATTATGTTTTCGGATCGTCTGTCTGCCCGTCCGTCCGATTCTTATTAACACCATATCTTATGAACACCTTGAGGGAATTTCTTCAAATTTATGACAACGATCAATTGATTAGATTTTGGTGGTCATAGGTGTAAGGTCACGGTCACTGTAGGGTCTGTCTTATTATTGTGAAGGCGATATCTCAAAAACATCTTGGAGGAATTCATTCAAATTTAGCACAAATGTTCACTTTTAGCCAAGGATGAACGATTAGAATTTGGTGGTCAAAGGTCACTGGGACTCCGTCTGTTGCATTCTCGTAAACGTGATATCCCAAGAAAGCCTTGATGAAATTTCTTCAATTTGGCACAAACAGCCACTTGGACTCTAGAATGAGCTGATTCGACGTAGGTGGTCAAGTTTTATTTTTTTGGCCCTTACTGGAAAATTTATACGTTGATTATGACAACATTTCACACGAATGTCTAATGGGATAAAAGGATGTAAAGATGACATTTTATATCTACAAGGTCAAAGATCAACTTCACTGTAACATCATAATGTTCTGGAAGAACACTTTTCAGGCCATTATTCAACATCATAATTACTCAGAAACAGAAATTGAGACATTTGGTCAGATACTGAATTGTTGGCACTTTTTTTTAGGTGTTCACCTTGAAAACTGTCATTGTAGAGATTTTCTTTTCCGTCAAGAGATGATGATGTGTCTGAAGCATCCATGTTTTCACAGACATGGATGTAAACTGTAAATGCAACTTGACCGGTTCGTGGAGGCGTACAACCACAAGGCTGTAATACTGGTTTTATTTTACATTCCCAGCTTCAACAGACTGGACTTGCCGCCCTACAAGAGCTACGAGCAGCTGAAGGAGAAGCTGATGTTCGCCATCGAGGAGACAGAAGGCTTCGGACAGGAATGAGGGAAACCAGGAGAAGTTTGAATAGTGTGTGCAGGAGTCTGAAGGAATAAAAAAACCACCAGTGTTCAAATCAGGGAGCCCCTTCAGACAAAGTGGGTTTTTCATGTGTCTCTGCTCATGCATGCATGCACACACCTGTATGGTACGTCTATGGGTGAGTGCGTGAGACTGGCGCCTGCATGTTGTTGCAAAAGGAGCTGGGATTCGCGTCTACCGTGTACACCGTGCTCGCAGCAGGCCTCTCAGTGCTTGATTGGAACCTGCAAAATGTTGTATTCCTTTAAACCAAAACAGAAGCTGCCGTCATCTCTCAGAATGTGCGGCAGATTATGCATGGGATCCTGAAAACTCACCCTCAGTGACATCTGTTTAAAGGGACCGCAGTAGTTTTTTTTCCCTGCATGTCGTCATGTAATGGCAGGTGACAGGGTGGCATGGTCCAAATCTCCTAACCAGAAAGCTTCTAACAGTCTCTTCAAGGCGTCTTTGACTAACAGATTTCATCTCTTAAAGTTGCTCTGCGTGCAGCGTCGGATTAATGTCAGTGTTCATTTTAAGGCAAGATTGAGAGGGTGTGTTTTTTTTTTGTTTGTTTTTTTTTTAAAAAGGGTTAAGTTTCACCAAAAATTAAATTGTGTTGCTTAAAGATTGTTTGTTGCACTTTTAGCATCATCCACATCATTTTTATTCCCAATTATATCCTCAAATCTCTCACGCTCTCATCTGCATCACTCCCAGTGACTAAAGTGGATCTTTTCTTTAAAGAAAACAGTAATGCGTGGCAATATAAGATGATAGCGATGCCATAGTGGATTTTTTGAGTGCTCCAAATTAACGCTAAAATAACAGACAATCTTGGTGCTGCAGAGAGATTTGGGCAACATGCCTAATACAAATAATGAGACAAACAGTTTTGTGTTCCTGGTTGGTTTTGTAGTATTTGATCTGTGGGTCACTTAATGATTGTGAAAAAGTGATGTAGCCTCTATAATTTATAGTGGTGGGAGATGTGGAAGACTTCAACAGAACTTAAACTGACCCTAGTTTTATAGGGCTGGTGTTTGTTCGCTGTGATGGGGAATGGGACATCTTGAATTGGAGTCTTCTGGGAGTATTTTATAAGTTATTCATCTTGAAATCAACCTGGGAGACGTTTCACTGATCAGATCCTGAAAAAAATCCATTGGAGATTATAGTATTTTAGGTTTTTATGTATTCAGTACTCAAGTTGTACTTGACTTAATGTGTCAGAACTTAAAAAACAAACAAACAGAAAACAAAAATATAAGTGAAAAACACCAAATGCAAGTCAAACCAAATCTTTGTTTTTTTCAGTTTAGGTAAAGTTTTTTAAAACATTTTGAATGCATACTTTGCAAAAGTCCAAAATAAACGGCATGTAGCTCTCTTCATACACATGTAGCATTTAAAGGGGAGTTATTACCTTATTTTAACTGTTCTTGCCCCTAAATCCAACCACAAAATTAAAATAATGTTCTTAGGAATTTAAAAATTACTGTCAAAAAGATGCAATGTTGTATTTGAAACTGTGGTCTTCTTTTTTACACTGAAAGGAACATTTACCTCAGAGTATTTTCACTTCATACCAGTCCTCTGATGTCATTAATTTTTTTTTAGAAACAACTTCAAAATGTCTGAAACATAGTGAAATTATGCTGAAATTATGATTCCAGGCGAAGATTCTTACTGTGGTGTTGACTGTGGACCCAAAGATCATATGTGTGTGCACAAAGAAACCTCCAGATGCTTTGCTGTGGAGCTCTAAGTGTGTTCAGAAACAGTCTTTGTGTTATTACTAGTTTGGTTTGGTTGATGTCACACATCTGATTGGTAACAAAAAAAAAAAAAAAGGATGACTCATCAAACAGAAACAGAAAACACTACGTAGTGCGGTTGCTCTTTTTGAAGTGTCCTTTTGAATTAGTTAACCCTTTGAAACATGAGCAATATGACTTGATTACTGTCAAAAACATGGAAAGAAGCAATGAGCAACAAAAGAAATGACCAAAAAATAAGCAAAAAGTATAACAAAAAAACAACTGAAAATTACTTTTTTTTTTAAAAGGAGCAAAAATAAAGTTAAACTGAAAAAAAAATCATTAAGAATAATAATAATAATTTTGTAACATTAATTAATTCAATCTTTATTTAGTCCCAATGGATTATTTAGAGCAATCTCTCTTTTACAATGACAATGGAAAAAATATATTACACAAAAATACAAGTAAAAATGTACAACAATACAGTAAAACAATACTGTTACAACTAAATTAAAATAATCAAACATTTTATAATGAGATTAGAAAATAAATAAAACATCATTTAGTATAGACTGTAACAGAATTGTTGGTGATCAGAGATCTGAACTGACCAATGGATAACATAATTTTAAAGATGCAAGAAATGTAGTTTGTCCCCCAGCTTTTTTCTTCTTCTATCTGTTTAAAATAATAATAATAATTTTATATATCTACTAATATCTTGCAATTTGTGGAACATTTCTTACCAAGTTGTGCATTGCCCTTTTCCATGTTTTTGAAAGAAATTGCACAGATTTGCACAGGGTTCAAAGGTTTTAATACTTGTAAAAGGCGTCTGAAAGCAGCAGCAGGAATGTGCTGTCGCTCCAGGTTTCAAAGGCTTGAGCTCACAGCTGAAAACACAGGTGTGGTTACTGAGGAACATAAGATTCAGGCGTTGTTGGTCTGACAAAGCACAGCACTTTTTTGCAAATATCCTTCCGCTTTCTTCAGTATGTGGGGGCATCCTGTCCTGGTTGTTAGTAATTCTCGGCTCTTTGTTTCCACATGTGGTGAGATTTTGTCCGTCATTAGCTTTCAGGTAGCCTTATTTTCACCCTCAGTATCAGGTATTACTTTTAGCAACTTGATGCTTGCAGAGATGATTCATTTCACAGACTTTATGTTGGAATTGAAGGTCTGGCTCTGGTCAGTCCTTCTTCCTGCTGTGGAGAGGAAACCAGACTAAGAGAAGTTTGATTAGTTCTTTTGAAGAAACTGCACCAGTGTGGCAGAGCTACAGAGCTGCTGACACACTGCCTGTGTAATTGTGACTTCAGTCGGGATAACAACTACCGAGATAAAGTCAGTGTAACATAACGAATGTATGACGAAAAGTTGTTTGGTAAAGTTGCCTATATACATCTTTGCCTCATTTTGTTCCCCTTGATGCAGAGTGTCATTTGAATCTAGTTCTGGGTTGATTATTGATAATCCCAGGAACAGAGCAGTTAAGCAAATGTGTGAATAAATCATGGCTTTTTTCCATCATGTACAACTAAACCACTGTCACACTCCTGTATATGAAAACAAGTTGTAAATGGTGTCAATAACAAATTTTCTTTTGTAAAAGAAAGGTTTTAATAAGAGGTTTATGGTAACACTATATTTTCTTTTCCCTGTTAAAATGCTGATGTACATGACAGATGTGTAATATAGAAATTGTCACCTTAATAAATTAAATCCAAAATGTGTGTGTGTGGGTTTGTGCCTCGATGAATTAAACATCAACTTTTTTCTGTTCCTTAAAATGTATAATCTTTGATGGGTTAGGTTGCTACTTATTTTGCGATGAATTACACACATTTATGCATTGACTTAAATGTTTTTTTATTTTATTTTTTAATAAAAATAAGTCTACAAGAAATGCACACATTCAAAATGACAGGATTACATTTCACTGAAATTGTAAGCTTCTCGTATGACTTAATGTGACAATTTTATTAATTTAATAGCCTAATTATGTACTTATTTTCACATTCATTTATTGATCAATTTAATGTTGTAAGTCATACCGAATCCTCCATATGCACTGCTTATTACAGGGTGCTTCTCTGGTTTTTATAGATGATGTGATTCTGTTGGCTTCTTCAGACTACTTCAGCTCGCACCGTGGCAGTCTGGATCAGAGGCAGCACATCCAACTTCACTGCCAAGGTTCTCTGCCAGAAAGTGATGGATTCTTTGGGTTTTGAGTTGCTGCCTCAGGCCAAGGAGTTACAGTCTCTTGGGTTGTTCATGAGTCAAGATCAAATGGATTGACAGGCTTTGCAGGACTGTTGTGGTGAAGAGGGAGCTGAGCCGGACGCAATGCTTTTTAAGTACTAGTTGGTCCACATTCCAACCCTCAAGGCTAATACAAGCCTGAAAAACTTAAAACAACTCCAAACCATGCATTGAAATACACTAAAATCCGAAACTTTACTGACGCATGGAAAACAGTTTGAAAACTTCTGCGAAAATAAGAAATCTTAAGGCAACTTTGAAAATTAACAATAACAAAGGCAGACATGTTCAAACTTTAAAAAAAACTGTCACATGAAAGGGTACAGCAACTCTTGGAAACATAAGTACCCTCGGTAAAATAAAAAAATCAAATGAAAGATGTAAAAAAACAAAAATCTGCATCATACACATACACACTGACACGATAAAATACAAAAGTTGTGTGGTTGCGTGAAAAAGTGAATCAAGCATCAATAAAACAGGAGAAAAAAATAATGAAATCTTAAAATGCAATCTAGAAGAAAAAGAATATCGTGCATTGAATATCATGAAGCCAGTAGATGCTGTAAACTATATTCACATATATTGAGTAGAGCTTTGCTTCCTAAGGACAGGTATTTTCTTTGTTGGAGGAAAAGTTTATCTAAAAGTATTGTGCCTTTTATGCATGTGTGAAACATCACACCAAATTACAGCATACATGTTTGAAGTAAATATGTGACTCATTTTGAACATTTGTATCACCAGCATTTGTTATGAAACTGTACGTTTTTTGTGCATCGGCACCAGCAATAGCTTGGCTAAAGACAGTAACTCTTTTGAGGAATTTTTTCAAGTGTGGCACAATGTCCATTTAAACTCAAGGATGAACTGATTAATTCTATTTTGGTGGTCAAAGGTCACTGTTACAGGTGAAAGGTGGTTGTGCCCCTTTTTCATGCCTGTTTCCTGTTTCTTTTTTTGTTGTGTGCCTCTCCAGGTGCCACCCTCCTCTCCTCCTCCTCCTCACCTTGCAGTGACTGAGCACACCTGAGCTCCATCTGCTCATTAGGAGCATGCAGTTTAGGACTGAAGATGCAAAATGTTAGTTAGTGGTTCCAGTGTGGGTGCTGAGTGTTGGGAGTGCAGATTGAAGGAACTCTACATTTTTTGCATATTTATGTATGTAGTCAAGAAGTTGGGAAAAGAAAACTGGATCCAAAAAATCATGCATGGTGAGTTCATGCAAACTACGCAACCTACAGCACATTGACTCAGAGTGGATCAGACCTTTGTAGTGACTTCACTCAGCTTTTGTCTGACCCATCTTGTTTGTGGAGGGTTGTTGTAAGGAAGCTGTAGTGTTTTCTGCTTTAGTTTAGTTTGTTTGCTTGATTAGTTGTTGGTTGTTATATGTGGGTTTATAGTCCCAACCAGCTACAACAATAACCTCATAGCACAAGGATTTATGGGTATAAGGATGTGTATTTCTTTATTAGACTTACATGATGCTCATTCAGCTGTTCCTAAAAGATGTCTTACCTTGAATAAGTGTCAGAGGAGTAAATTGCAGAATATAGTTTTAGGCCTCTTTGTCGACAATAACATTGGCTGGAGGCATTATGTTTTCAGATCGTCCGTCCGTCCCTCCATCCCTCCATCCGTCCATCCGTCTGTTCCATTCTGGTGAACATATCTCAAAAACTCCTTGAGGGAGCTCTTGGACAGAGTTTATTGTTAATCTATAAAATATCTTGCCTCTATTACAAATCTTTGTCACAAGTATTTGATATCTGCACTGATCTGCACTGCATTGCACACACACACACACACACACACACACACCAGCTGATTAATTATGAAAAATACTATTTTTTACTCTCCATTATCTTTATAAGCATCTACCCCGAAAATTTAGAATTGGTCGGGCACGTAACAGCTTAAGAGAATTGGAGGGTGGAATTTTATTCTATATTCTTTGAGACATGAGTAAACGTAAAATATGTAGTTTTTGCAACATAAAATTGGAGAAAATGTTGCCATTAATTTTCACATTATAACATTTTATTTGAACCACGGTGGCTGAACTTGCACAAAATTTGCACACAAGAACATGTAAATGCTCCACTGGTTATTTTGGCAATACGGATCGACCAGGTGACATACTGTACTCACTTTACAGTCAAAGAAGAAAAAGCAGTGTGCATAATTTAAACAGCGTTTTAATTTAAAACAAATAATAAATAATTTCCCTGATTTTTTTTTAATATAAAGGATAGCTTAGTTTGTTTGGTCCATGTCCAGGAAAAGATGCTTTAAACTACAAACATGGCTGCTGCAAACAGTTTTGGTCGTTGCTCTGAATCTGCTCCAGTGCCACGCTGCCATGCTGCATCCCGCCATGCTCCTCCTCCTCTCTGTCCTCCTGCCCTTCAATGGTGCTGATCGTCATTGCAGCCTGACAAACCTCGTCAGTCGTCCTCCCATCTCCTCCTTCCTCCTCCTCTCCTTCCTCTCCCGCCTCATCCTCGTGTGCTTCCACCTGCTCTTGGCTGCCCTTTGAGCTGTCATCCTTTTCTCCATCATCTCCCTCAGTCCCCTTCTCTTCTGTCAGGAACCTGCTCCTTCTCCCATCATCCTCTCCATCCTTCTCCTCTGCCATCGGCATCTCGTCTCCCTCCGCGTCTCCGGTCCCCCCTTCAGTCCCTGTCCCGTTCCCTGCTGCGGGACATTTGTGATCTCTGTAGTAGCTCTGCCTGGTGAATCCCTTGTTGCAGGTGGAGCATCTGAAGCGGTAGTTATCTGTGTGAGACTGCTGATGCTCCAGCATGTGGGCCCTGCGGCTGAACGCCTTCTGACAAAAAAGACACTTGTAGGGTTTGATACCTGCAGGAAAGAGGGGTTAGACTAGAATTAATGCAATGTTTCCATTAATCTTTTTAAAAATACAAAGCAAGGCTTTCCAAAGTTTGAGTTCACAGCTTCTATGAACATGTACAGCAGGGATACTCAGCTGGCTGTGCCTGGGCACCACTTCTGCAAAATGACAGGGGGCCAGGGGCCAGCTGCAGCAGCCCCAAATATGTTTCTTGGATTTTTGGACATTTCTAGGATTTCATCACATTGTAGGATTTTAGGACATTTCTCGTATTTCAGGACATTTTTAAGAATTCAGGACATTTTTATGATTTCAGCACACGCTATGGTTTTAGAACATTTCTAGGATTTGAAAACATTTTTAGCATTTTGGTACATTTCTAAGATATTAAGACATTTCTAGGTGTTAAAGGATGTTTCTAGGATTTCAGCAATTTCTGGGATTATAGAATGTTTATAGGATTTTAAAACATTTTGTGGATTTAAGGACGTTCCTAGAATTTAAGGATATTAGGGGCTTATCCCACTGGCACTTTTTTGATAAACAAACAAGCTCTATTTTGATGCTGTTTTGTGCACTCTGGCAACTTATCTATCATGTCATATCATTATCATAAGTTGAGTATCACTGATGTACTGTATATAACTGCTAACTGAGGTTTCAGTGATACAATCACAGATTTTTTTAAGCTGCTATGGCGGTAGAGACTGGCTTATATAACTAAAAATGTTTTTTTGTATCATTTATTTTAAACTCTTGGCCCTACAATTATACCCTTAGGATTTGCAGTCAAGTCTCAGTAAAAACAGTCATTCATCCCACAGAAATCTCAGGAAGTTAGTCTGATTTTCATATAAATCTGATATTTCAGGTTCAGATATTATGCTAAAAGCAATAAAGAAATAACTCACATGGGAAAGGATATTTCATTATTGCTACAAAAGATCATTAACAATATTCTGCCATCTTTGTTCAATAAAATTGATAATTGGAATCATTAACTCACCAGAATGTGACAAAATATGGGCCTTAAGTTTGTCTGGTCTGTTGAATTCTTTGGTGCAGCCTACATGTGTCCTGTTGAAAAAAAAACAACGGAAAGAATAGCTTAAAACTGATTTAAATAACTTAATAACATAATAAAACAAAAAAGCAGGACAGTCTGAGAGCATAACAAAGATAGAGAAAAGCACTAGTGAGACGGAAAAGGTAGGAATGATGGAAGTAATACTCGATATACCACCACGCGCTTGTCAGCCTCTGTGCACCAGTCAAGGTGCACTTGTAGTTTACATCCATGTCTGTGAAAACATGGACGCCTTATACACAGAAAATCTAAAACATCACCATAGTTTCAAGGCAGACACCCAAATTTAGTGCCACCGATTCAGTATCTGACCAAATGTCTCACCTTCTGTTCCTGACTGCTTTTTTTTTAATGATGTCATAGTTGACCTTTGACTTCTTGGATATACATTTCAAGCACTTCATGATTATATCCTGTTAGACATTTGTGTGAAATCTGAGGGTATGAATTCTAGAGTTAAAGCCAAAGCCACGTCTTATGAGGTCACCATGACCACCAGAGTCTAATCACTTCATTCTCGAGTCTAAGTGGATGTTTGTGCCAAATCTGAGAAAACTCCCTTAAAGCCATCTTCAGATATGCATTCACAATAACAAGACAAGGTCACAGTGACATTGACCTTTTGATCTGCAAAATCGAATCAGTTCATCCTTAAGTCCAAGTGTACGTTTGTGCCAAATTTGAAAAGAAAACAAAATCCATGAAGGTGTTCATGGCATAATGCATTTACAATAATGAGTTGGATGCAAGGTTTACAGTGACCTTGACCTTTGACCGCCAAAATTTAAGTAGTTCATCCTTGAGTCCAAGTGGATGTTTGTGCTAAATTTAAACAAAATCCCTAAGGTGTTCTTGAGATATCGTGTTGACGAGAATGGGCGGACGGACAACCCGAAAACTTAATGCATAAAACAAAAAAGTAAGAGAATCTGAAAGAACAACAAAGGGACAGAAAAGCAAGTGAGGAGGAAAAAGAATAATAAAAAATATGAAAAGCTGAAAAGGTGAGTGACAAAAATAATGAATCAGGTAGTGAAGGAAGGAAGAATGAGTTAAATAAGCTATTGCCATTGGAGAGTCTCACCTAAAGGGACACTTGTATTTCTTGAAGGGTTCATGGATGAGCATGTGCCGCTTCACTTTGTCCTTCCTGTTGAACGTGGCCTCACAGAGGGAGCATTTGTATGGCTTTTCACCTGGAAAATGGAATCAGCATCAGAGTCACTGCTTTATTTACATTTATGAGTTGTGCAGTTATAGATAATGTGATATACATGGGGCAATATAAGTGGGGCCGAGCGTAACTCAGACTGTATGCTTCAGCAAAATTCTTGCAATTTCATCACCTTTCGAAACATTGAATGCTAATATTTTAGCCACAGATATTCCAACTTGCACAATCAGTTTACTTGGGGATCTATATGTAGTCAGCACATTATTCCAGTGTGATTAAAAATGAAGAACAGACTGACTATGCAGACATAAAAATGGTGCTTTAAGAGAGTCTTTCAGACCTGAGTGAATACGTGTGTGCAGTTTGAGGTAGTGCTCTGTCTTAAAGGCTTTCTTGCAGATCTGACACTTGAACCTCCCTCCAACGCCATGAGTGGGCAGGTGGCGTCTGAAGTACCTCTCACATGGGAAAACCTGATGGCCGACAAGAGAGCAGGTCAGACGCTGCACCCATATTGGAAAAAGTAACATTAAAAAAAAGCTCTGAACATCTCATCTTGTGAAATGTGCATTTTAAGGCTTTAGTGTGGGAAAATGTGTCTTTTTGAGTCCAAAAATCACTTCAACAATAGCTTATCTTTACAGAGGCACAGGTGTGTGTGTGTGGTACCTTTTGACAGTGTGGGCAGGGGAAGTTGTGTGAGGCAGTCTGCAGGTGTTGTTCCAGCGCCTCCTGGGTGGAATATCTGCTTTGACACTTCACACACCTGATGTGAAAAGCAAGAAAACAAGTGTTTGTTTGTTTGTTTTTTTACTGGAGAAACTTCTACCGACAACAGTCAAATACCAGTTATACCAGACAAGCGAGTATATTAAAATGAGGGGAAGCTGATCAGATCTTTCACATTTGTCGATGACTGATATAAGCAGCAGAGAAGAGGAAAAACTCCATCATGCTCATCTAAATTTACCGTTTTTGTGACTTTCCCAAGCCCATTTATTCTTACTGAAAATGTAAAGCTTTACACATGGCTAATAAATATATAGTTAAATTAAAATAAATAAATAAATGATTTACTAAAACACCTGTGGCTCAAATAAGAGTAGAAAGAGTTGCAAATAAATTGGTGCCCTTGCGCACTGGTTCCCAACCTGGGCACCCCGACCCCCATTAGGGGTCACTACAGCGTCGTGAAGGGTTGTGAGGACTTCTTGATATTTAGGGGTGTAAGAACTTTTTGGAAAAATATATACACTTTACCCCATATCTCAATATTTCATTCATTTCTATGAGAAAACTAAAAGAAACTGTTATTTTTAAAGTTTAGATTACTACTGAAGATATAAACTTCAAATCTCACAGGATAAGGGCAGAGTGGGGTACTGAACACATGCTATATTCTTTGCTCAACAGCCTCCTTGGAACGCAGTAGGCAGTTAAAACAAAAATCTAATAGAAAAATGGCAAGCATCAGTGAAGAAAAAACACTGAATTCGTAAGTATGTATGTTAAAAATAAATATAATACATACATAAGGCAGACAAACAATTATATAAAAAGCTTCTAAAAATATAAGGAAAACTCATCTCTGAAGAAATATTCAAACAAAAAATCTGCTCAAAAATCATCCAAATTACCCGTTTTGACACAAACTCCCTGCAGTTATTGCGTTCACTATATGGGTAATTGCATAGTTTTATTAGTTGGTCTATGGTATTATTGGTACGCGTTGACTACATAATGAAATATCCATAAAACATGATTTAGTCAGGGTTATCAGTTTACTTATTGATAGAAAAGGGGTCCTTTAGGGGAAAAAAGTTGGGATCGAGACTCTTTCATTCTATTGATACCTCAGAACACAAAGTTTATGTCATCTTCTTCTTGAAAAGCATAATCTACTGTGTATGAGAATCGTTCTCTCACCTGCCCTAACTCCTTGTTTCTGTATATATTGCGTCAAAAACACTGAGGCTATTAAATGTGACTTTGGGAAGCCCGTGCTCTTCCCTCTGTTTTGCTATAATCAATATGTAATCAATACACAATGATGAGTGACGGAGCAGACCTGTAGATGGTGGTTTCCTTGCGTGTGCTCTGTTGTGGGCAGAAACAGTGGGAGTACTGGTGGACTCCCAGTTCGAACAGAGAGGGGAAGACTTTGCTGCAGAGGTGACAGCGGTAGGTCAGCTGCTCCTGGTGCGTCCTGATGTGCTCCAGGAACTGATCCAACTTCTGGAAGGTCTGGGAGCAGGACTTCAGCACACACTTATAAACCTGCAGGAATGAGAGCAAGATTTCTGCTAATTTTGTCATTTTAAGAAATACATGACAAATCTTCCAGCCTTCCAGGTAGCCACAACTTTTTCGTACAGGTGTAAATTAATAGAAATATGCAGAGCCGTAAGATGTGCTTGTGAAAGGGAATACATGATAGTAAGCATCAATGGAGTCATAAGACCTGTGCATGGCTCTGGGAAAATGCAAAAGTGGTCATCCCACATGATATGTTCATTTTAGTGGGTTTCGTAGTTTTGGAAGGCATGTTTTCTTTAAAAATCACCAGATATTTTTTTTAAAGACAAAATATATCAGCGAAAAAAAAAACAAAACCAAAAACCAAAACACATTGCTGATTTTACAAATCACCAAAAATTTTAAAGGAAAAAAAGCCCAAAACTTCTAAAGAAAACATGGCTCTGAGGTTTTGGCATGTTTTTTCCTTCAGAGGTCAGGGTTAAGCCTACAAGTTTAGTCAAATCCCAAAAACGCCTCTGGTGAGCATCATACTTGATGGTTCTTGTCAAACTACTCATTGTGTGGCTCGAAAAATTGAAAATATTATGGCAGCAGATGCCACCTTCTGTCAAATAATCATCTCCACAAGACAAAAAGTAAGCAAAGATGAAGTCTGTACTCACCTGCTCCCCTTTGTGCTGGGTCAAGTGAGACTTGAGCTGGAAGTAGGTCTTAAACTTGCTGGCGCAGAACTGGCACTGGTAGGAGCTGTCTATGACAACTATCTGTTTGGTCTGAGCTTGGCACTGTTGGTCCTGGTTGGACTGCACCTGCATCTGTACCTGAGGGTGCCCGTTCTGTGCAGCTTCCCCTCGACTGCCCTCCGGGTCAGCCCCAGCCTCAGCAGCACCCTCCTCCAGCTCCCCTGGAACCACTGTAATCAAGAATTATGTATACAGTGAGGGCCAGAGCATCAAATCGGATGCTGGATCATTGGTAATTTTACATTTGGGATCGGCATTCATGTAGGAGAAAAGTATAAGTAAGAAATCATGTAGGAGAAAAGTATAGTAAGAATTCGCGTAGGAGAAAAGTATGAGTAAGAATTCATGTTGGATGAAAGTCTTAGGAAGCATTCATGTAGAAGAAAAGTATAAGTAAAAATTCATGTAGGAGAAAACTACTAGGTAGCATCTATATAGGAGAAAAGTATCAGGAAGCATTCATGTAGGAGGAAAGTAGAAGTATTCATGTAGGAAAAAGGTATTAGGAGGAATTCATGTAGGAGAAAAGTATCAGGAAGCATTTATGTAGGAGAAAAGTGTAAGTATTCATGTAGGAGAAAAGTATAGATATATCCAGGTGTAATGTACCTAATGCAAGGCCTGGCAGCTTTGGAGCTGCACTACAGGGCACAGAGGATACAGGTTTGGGTAATGTAGTAGTGTGGCAGCACGTGTTGTCGACACCGGCTGCGGAGCGTCCAGAGGCAGCATTACAGCCTGAACTGAGGCTGAATGAAGAGGTAGGAACGTATTTAAAATGTGAATGTCTTCGGTGGGATGAAGGTTATGTGGACTGGTATTGTTTTACTTGTAAATAGGCGGTGCCGGTGTGAAGCAGGTTGAGAGCGTTGGGGTGACAAGTTGCTCTGCATTGCAGCTCAATTGCTACGTGGTTTCTTTTATGTCTGAAACGTGTAAATATGCATTGTATTTAGAGTATCCTGAGTTGATGTTGATGTTTGTTTTGTTGTATTGTGGTTTTAAGGTGGAGTTGGGGCGGAACGGTGTAGAGGGAAAACTTGTGTCACTGTTTTTGCGATTGTTTGTATGCATTTGATTACTTTGTGAACTGACTTGCCATTAAGACAGCATAAATTGAATTGACGGCAATATAATTTACATACACTAATAAATATATTGGGATTTATCGGTTGTATGCAAACAGACTTACCTGTTTGAATGATTTCCTCTTCTGTTTGTGTTTGACAGGTCTGCTGCTGTGACCCATCTTCGTCTTGTTCACCTTGCTGCTGCTGCTCCCCGCCCCCCTCCTCCTCATTGGAGGACACAGGTACCACCTTGACTGTGATTGGTAATCTGGACACTGTGCTGGCCACACCCATAGGCCACACCTTTAAGATAAAGACAGCTGTAACTTTTACTGTGTTGTTGGCACTCTGCTGCAATCACATCATATATGAATGATCAAAGGAAATGCTTACTAATACCTGTTACCAGTATGGTTACTTTACTATTTTATACCAAATCCTTCCACCAAACTGACTGCCTAATCCCAATTTAGCAACCACAGCTAGACATGACAGCGAGTATAAAGTTAACTCGTCTATGGACGATAGCCAATAGGTTCCGAAGTTGCATTTTGGCCAATGTGTTCCGCCTGTCCTTACAGACTGTTTATCTGCTGTCTAAATGCAATTGGTCATTACAACTCAACCACAAACAAAAGAAACAGAAAACAAACAATCCCACAATCTTATTCTGCATACAAATGCAGAATCTTTTTATAGAGATTATGAATGGGATTATTCGCCATTAAAAAAAAAAACTATATCAAACTATTTCGAACCTTGTGAGTCTGCATGTGTTTCTTCACATTGGACTTTTGGGCAAATGCTCGGCCACAGACGATGCACTGAAACGGTTTCTCTCCTGTGTGACTGTGGAGAGAAAACAGTTAGAAGGGCATGAATTCCTTTCTTCTGGGTTAAAGTCCATTTTAGGATGAATACAGTTCAGCATTCTGGCCAGTAGCTCACCTTCTAATGTGCTGCTGAAGATCAAAGTTTTTCGAGAAGATTTTGTCACAGAAATTACACTTCAGCTTTGGAACCTTGCCTTTAAGCTGCTCTGCTGAGGAGGGAAATTCAGTGAATGAGTTTATCCAACAGTCATCATCATACATTTTATATTCATGACCATTATGTTATAAAAACAAACAATGACCAATATGTTTTCTGTGCATTTTTTTAAATGTATTTATCTTATCTTATTTTAATCTTTCAGTAGCAGTAGTAGTTATGTTTCAGAGACTTTTCCTTCCTGACGTTTTTCTAATTTCAACCTATTAATTATGACAATTGGTTTTTTGTCCAAAACACAATTAAAAAAAAAAAAGTAAAACTTCTGCTGCTCTTTGATCTTTTCCCTCATGTACCTGTGACACCGTCAGAGCTTTTTTTGCTACTCCTTGATCGTTTGGGAATGATGACCTTTTCGAAGTCGCCCAGCTCTGTCAGGTTGGTGGTGATGCTGCAGGTCTTGGTTTTGGTGCCCTGCTTCCCGGGGCTGTAGACGGGAGGGGTGGTGAACGACTGGCTCTCCACACACTGACTGGGCACCTGAGGAAGACACACCAGCTGCTTTGGCTCAGAGTGCTTTTGAATTTCAGTCCTCTGTGCATACACCCAAACTCTGTGTCTGATCATTTAATTTAGTATTTTTGAACTAATTTAAATTCTTCAAAATTGTTCCTTCAGCCACTGCAGCCAGAAATGATTACAGTTTACTTTTTTTGTAAAACAGCAGCTAGTCTGGGTAAAAATGTTGCAGACGTTAACCCTCACTTGTACAGGATGGAAAGGCTGCAGACCCAAGGTGTGGATCTCTGCACCACCACCCCCAGCCATGTGCGGCAGTGTGCTGTACACCTGGACCACTGAGTTGCTGTGACTCGCTGGGACCTGTGAGGAGAGCGGCTGCTGGGCGGGCTGTCCAGCCGGCAGCGGGTGAGCCGGTGTCGGGCCTGAGGGCAAGGGGTGGGAGGACTGCTGCTGCTGCTGCTGCTGCTGCTGCTGCTGGTGATGATGATGGTGATGATGGTGGTGGTGGTGATGGTGCTGCAGGTAGGAAACACCAGCTGTGTGCATGCTCAGGTTACTCTGCAATACAGAAGAAAGCAGATTTGATCATAGTGCAGCAAAAATGCATCGTTTGCATAGAACAGTGATATTCAAATTTCGTCCCGCAGGCCAAATCTGGCCCAGACAGGGTGCTGAGTGCCCCCTAACTATTTCCCAATTCACAATAACAATAAAGTGATTCACACTGGGAATTGTTCTTGAACTTTCAGTATACGTAAGGTGCCACAGTGCATAAAAGAGCCTAAAAATAGAGTGTTCGTTTATCAAAAAGTGCCAGTGGTGGATCCCCCTCACCCCCGACAGAGGGTAAAAAACGAATTGCCCCTCGTATAATAAAGTTTACCTTGATCCTTGAAATGTCCTAGAATCCTAGAAATGTCCTCATATCCGAGAAAAATCATAGAAATGTCCTAAAGTATTAAAAACGTCCAAAAGTCCTTTAATATCCAAAAATCTGAGAAACGTCCTAAAGTTCTACAGATATCCTAAAGTTCTAGAAATGTATACTGGGCCTCTGCGACTGACGCCTGGCCTCCTGTCATTGACCATTTCAACTGTTCCAAATTTGCTCTGAGTCATTTTGTTGATTTAGGTGACTTTTAATAGAAAGCATGATAACCAGTGCCTTTCAAAGACGTGCTGCGTTACCTGTATCGGCGTCTGCATGGTGGCCATAGGCTGGTCGATGGAGGTGAAGGCCGAGATAGCCGACATGAGCACATCGTCACTGACCAGCACGTTGCCTTGGACCAGAGTGTGCGTCAGAGGGGACGGAGGGACTGTGATGTAGGTGGACACCTGGTGTGTAAGTGGTGATACACAAACATGTGAGTTACACAAACACACACAAGTGAAAAAGCATCCACGACTGTGAAAATGTAGAATTCTAACCTACTTCGATAAATACTGTTTTCACAATTGGAAATCATAAATAGAAGTTTCAGAGTACAAAATTAACGTCACTGTACAGAAGTTTCTGTCGCTTTCTTCTTTCTGCTATCAGATTTACAAGCTTCCTTGTTCATTTGTATTCTCTTTTATAACAGGTTTACATTTTGTATTATTACAAATAAACCAACCAAATATGACCTAACCTACAAACTGATTCCCCATCAAATTCATATTCAATCATCCGCATAAAACACCCTAACTATCCCACCTGTCTGTTGGCAGGAGTCTGTGGTCCAGAGCTGATGGAGGGCACCGGTGTGTAGGCATTAGTGGAGGCCAAGGACACTGTGGACAGGGAGGGGACGCTGGACTGGCACTGCTCCCTCTTGTGTGTCATGAAGGCTGGCAGAGAATTGAACTGTTTCTTACACTTCCCACACAGGAAGACGTCCTCGTCGTCTGCAGGACGGACAGACACAGAGTTGAGGTGCTGTATGCTGCAGTCATAACCAGAGATGCATAATATTGGAGTTTTGCTGATATGCCGATATAACTCATTTTGGACGATTGCAAATGCCGATACCGATATATGCGCACATATTTTCCACCTAATGCAGAGAAATCAAGTCACTCCTGCATTTTAATATTACGCCTATTCTTATGATTGTCCACAAGCTGCAAATGCAGACCTAAAATACAATACTTTTCTAAATGTACTCATTCACTGGGCAAAACAAGAAAGTAACGTTAACTTAGTTACATATAAACATGCTGCATTTATTCTCGTGTGACAAATTTCAAACAAAACTGTAAAATTCCTCCCACTTTAAAAGGCTTTCCCTGAGACAGTCCTGACAATAGCCAAAATCAGTGCAAATTTGACCTATTTCAGCTGATTAAAGGTGCATCATTAAAGCGTCATAAAGCTTTATTTGTTTATTTATTTATTTGACCCTTTTTGATTTTTCTTTTTTCGTATTTATTCCAAAGAGCTAGGGCACGCTTCTGACTTCAGACTTTGTATTCTGCAGTTTGTTGGATTATCACTCCGCTGTCATTTATTATATTAGCTGTACATACCCATAGACTGGATGGTGGACGTCCCAGAGACGTTCTGGTTGTTTGGGTCAGGAACTCCACCTTGTCCATCCAGCAGAGACTGGACCGCCAGCACGGTCTGGTTGTCCATGCCTGAAGAGGACAGTGGACAAACATGTCATTAGTCACATGCTGCAAATTTTCAGAGTATTCTGGGCGCTCGGTGGTTGTATGTTTCACTTAAAGACTCAGTGAGTAAAATTTAGTGGCATCTGTTGGCAGAATTGGAATATAATAGTCATGACAATGTTTTCATTAGTTTATAATTAACAAAAATAAGAACTACCATGTTTTTGTGACATTAGAATGAGCCATTTTACGTCTACAGCAAACACTGGCTCGACATAGGGCCGTGCATGTTTTCATGTTGGCCACTGTAGTGCGGTTTCAGTTCTGCAAATAGCTTGCTAGATGCCAATAAATCCTCCACTCTGGGCCTTTAACCCTTTGAAACCTGGAAGGACGTCTGTTTTCTTGTGCTGTGTTCAGATGCCTTTCGCGAGCATTTAAAGCTTTAAAACCTGAGCAAATTGGTTTGTTTTCTTTTGAAAACATGGCTTACAAGGCAATGAGCAACTTGGCAAGAGATGTCCCAAAAATCGCAAGAAATTAGGAAAAGATGTGACAAGAAAATGACCTGAAAAATAGTTTTTAAAGAGAGAGAAAGAATTTTCTGGAAGTTAATAATAATAAAAATCTAAAAAATAGGTAAACATTTTCAGAAAACTATATTTATAATAGCAATTATTAATTGTATTTTCTGTGTCTGTGTATATTTCTTTATTCATTTTACCTTTGTAGTTATTATAATTATTTATTTTATTTTTTTTTATTTATTTTTTTTTTTTATACCTTTGTTTACCTTCTTAATTTTTCTTAAATTCAGCTTATTTACTTGTAACTTATTTCCATGTTTCTTAGGATAAATCAAGCTAATTTGCTCAGGTTTCAAAAGGTTCAAGCTGAATATATGAATGTATTTTTAAGTCGTTAAAGGATTTCAAGGTAATAGGCAAGGCAGCTTTATATGTATAGCACATTTCATACAACAGGGCAATTCAAAGTGCTTTACAGAGCAATAAAATATTTTTTTTAAAAAAAACATACTAAGGGATACAGATTTACAGTAAAAGAGTGAAGAGATAAGAAATAAAGGTACAATTAACTAAATTCTAAAATAAAATCACCATTAAAAATAGCAGAAGCGCAGACAAGAGCTGCAATGATAAAAAGATTATTGAAAATGATTTAAAATCGAGTTTAAAATACATTTCAACAGGAAAAGTCTTTGCCATCTGACATGTGAATGGGAAAAAAAAGTGCCTTTTAAAAAATCAAGAACAGCAGCTTTATATCGTTTTCTCCCCAGCAACTTCAGCTCTACTGACCCTATATTGATCTTAACATACATTCTGGGAATAATATACACAAATCTAATAATAAAATAATTATAATGATCGTAATTATATCTCAGAAGACTAAAAAACACAAACATAGGGTCGCTGTGAATTCACTAACACTGACACTATTATCTCTTATAGTACTATAACACTGCTGTCATCATCAGGGCCTGGCTGCTGCACAGATGTAATATGCTGTCTGTGTAGTAAAAGGGTGGCACATCATTATGTTGCCTGACTGTAATATGTGCACAACGACTTACAGCCGTGAGCTGTCTGATCAATAATCAATCTGTTTGTTTGTTTAGTCACTTCCCTCTATGGGCTGTTTTGATTGTAATAAGAAAAATGGACGCATTTACATTCTTTTATAGTGACTCTTGTGCATATATAAATCTCCCTGGTATATTGGCGTTTTTAAAATAAACATTCAGATTTTATTATAATCGCAATTACGTGGTTATTTACAAATTGTGCCTACCTTCTAGCACTTCAAATATTGCCTGCGCCATCTTGTAGCTCCTCTGCTGAGCGATAGGCGCTCGATTAGCAGGGGCTGTCCGTTCAGGTAACTCATGGTAATGCACGAGAAACACTCAAACCAGAATTTGGACTCAAACATTTTCCTGATCAATGTTTTCTGAAAAAAAGTAACGAGGATTGCAATAAAATATATATATATATATATATATATATATATATATATATATACACATATATATATATATATATATACACACACACACACACACGACTAGATGTAGCCAAATCTTGTTTATTGGTCCGAAACCTCAAACATTACAGTTAAGGTTTTTTGTTCTGTCAACATTTTCTCATTTGATACCTCAGAGAACAAAACCTTAGAACATCTTCCCTTTTGTGTCCTGTAATATGATTAGGAACTTTCAAGAGGCTTTTTACTATATTAGTTGACTTAAAATGAACAAAATACCATGATTAAAATTTATGAAACAATTAAATTGAAGAACAATAGTTTTGGGAGAAAAGAACAACCAAAAAAAGTTAATTTCGTTTTTTCCCTAAATGTTCTCTTATTACTAGCCCTATATTGTCTCCGTTTACAAATAATATCATTCTGTACGAAAATTATGTCAAATACTGTAAATTGGAGAAGTCCCATGATTTTGTGATTTGTTTATTTATTTTAAATTATTTGTGTTAGTCTTTCTGCAGGAAAACATTTATGTCCGTCTTGTAGTTTGTTCAGTTATGGTAAAAATGTATTAAACATTCATATTGTCATGTGACGTGTCGTTTAGACTGTACAGATTATAATACATTTTCCGATTTGACACAAAATTAATCAAAGTACGTGAATTTGGGTTCTGAGCACAACAACGTTGCAAACGTTTTGATAGGGAACAACTTGCACATGAATTAAATGTAACAACACTTATGTGCGTTTTTTTTTCAGTGAATCTTGAATGCATCATAAAATCGACGATTCTGCGCTCCATAAAATGAAGGACAACTGTTTACACCAATCAGACGCTAATAATCCCGCCCCCCGGAAAGTGCAGCTCTTCCACCAATGGCAACCCTCGGATTAAAGCACGTGTCAGTTTCGCGGCAAAAAAGATTTCGCGCGAAAACCGTCCGAGCCTTGTTTAGATGTAGATCAGCTGGGACAATAACAACAATAACAGCCGATAACGGGGTCGGAGCGGCACTTTTATTAATGGACTTCGCCCGATGTGACCCGCCGAGGGACCAGCCGCTGCTCTTTTAAAGGATACTCTCGCTTTTGACCGCTTTATTTCCTCACATTTCCAGTTTTGTCAGGCTGCTTCCTGCGTGCCCCAACAAAACGAGGGGGTTGAAGAAATGCGGCTAATAACTCAGCTAGCATGCTAATTTGCCCTATATTCACATATTCAACGATACCACTTTGTACTCATTTGAAGTAACCGTCGCTTTGATACACGCAGTATCAAAAATGCTTTTGGGACATGGTGATGTATTTTACAATGTCGATATTTTATTTCGATAGCTCACTCCTGGAATGCTGCTATAAAGTTTTAACAGCCGTTTAACTAAGCCCTGTTTTAGGTGTAAAGATAGATAAGCTTGTTTTATCGACTTAAACAGCTCATGTGTCGGCTACACCGCGTTGTTTGCTAACTTGTGTCAGTCTTTGTTGTTGGACATTAGCTAGCTCGTTAGCAGCTCGGTCGCAGTGTTCAGGGCAGTGTGGCCAGGCCTCGCGGCTCTACTGTACTGACAGCACAGATGAAAACAAAAGATTAGCTCGCTAGCTCGCTAACCTCCAGCGTATTTAGCTGCCACGGTTAATTTAAACTCTGTTTGATAACATATCAGCGGCTTAGCCTCAAAGAGCACAATTGGTATGCATTTAGCAACATTATTTTATTTGCCAAATTTCCTGTTTGGCAGAACATCCTGTCTTTCTGTTTCACCACCAGCCCAATATTGTATTTCAGCAGCTAGCTTACAGTTTCTTTATGTTTAAGTAACATTGTTAGCCATAATACGTCTGTAGTAGCTTGTTTTGTAAGCAATAAGATGAGAAAGGGGGACTTTTTTTTAGAGAAATGTTGAAGCTGCCTATAAATGCCTGCAAGCAAACTTTTCATTCTTCCTTAATTTCACCGAGTGCATCCAGTCCAAGTGGGTGTTGACACCCAAACTGCAACAGCTGATTCAACGGCCCCTAAAGTTCAGTCAGGGGGTACCCAGTGACACACTGCAATGTCAGAGACTCTGATAACAGGGCAGACATCGGAGGATCTGTTGGCTGACTTTGAGACTTTGCTGAACTCTGGGAGCATTGAGCTGGGCGAGGACCACCAGATAGTGATCATCACCAGCCCCAGCAATGAGGGACTCCACCCGGCCGCTGCACCCAGCAGCACGGGGGAAATCCTTCTGTTTGCCACGCCACAGGGCCCCGTCGATGTGGGGATCCAGGACAAGAGAAGACCGACTCTGGGAAGACCTCCGGTGAGGAGAGGGGAGGGGGGAAACAAAGCTATATGAGTCCATCCACCTGTTGCTTTCACACATTTTGCTTTTCAATTTCCTTTCCTCTCTCAGTGCTTAGTAAGTACACAATTGTAACAACATGTACTGTAAAATGATAGCGGTTTACTGATTTTTTTTTTTCTACAACCATTTCAGGTAAAGAGGAAGTTGGACCTGGATAGTGACCATCAGTATGTTAGCACCACTCGACCGTCCATTGGTCAAGCACCACCCTCTACACCTGCCCCTCCCAGAGGTACACACACAAACAAACACAATCACATATCATCCTGCTGATTTTCTGTCATTGTTACCCAAAACTCACAGCAGCAGCCTAATCGGCTGCACGTGAGCACTGCAGCCACCCAATCCATGCAGACTCTGACCTCGGCTGCAGCTGCCATTGTCCTGAAAACAGCTGTCCTTTTATCAGCCGAGACAACAGCCTGCCGGCCTCTTTTTGTCTTCACCAGGCTGACTAGTATCAGGAATAATTAAAACAATAATTCTACACGGTAATGAACATTATCATTTATTGGTTCAATGATGTTGGTGTTCTCAATCCCGTTGACTTCGATCAATCATAGTTTGCAGGTTCAAAACCTAAAGGGCGGAGCTTTAAATGATTGTTTATTGGGGTGACGCTTCACTACATGAAGGGGTGCAATGATGCCTCAGTCTGGATCAATCTATCAATGATCAACGATCAAATATCATTGCTGCAAAGCGAGAACATCAAAGCATATCGTCTTTAACATACACATTTATTTATTTTTGGTGCGTCTGTGTCACCGTTTCCACCCAAGCGCACCTCCTTCCGAAAAATTCAAATGGTGCATGTGGCCGAGCGCCAGGCAGATAATGGCAAGCAGCCAAGAAACAAAGACAATGAGGACAAATACTGAGTCTTATATTGACATAGGCCTCTGAACTGAATCAAATCAAAACTGTGTCATGGTAGACTTTGTGATTCAAATCAATACAATGCACTATCACAGTGAAACAAGTGATATACACCTCTACTACATACACAACAAAAAACAAAATATACTCAGAGTGTAATAGATTTACAGGGTCACATATTTTGTAGTTCTTAACGGACTAAACACTCTTGGTTTAGTTGTTACGTGTTCACTGTGTACCAAACGACAGATTCATGTCAAATGTCTTTTTAAAATAGTGCAAATACAAAGTGTAATGCTTGTGTAAAGTGCAAAAACTAGCCTTATTAAAGGATATGCATTTTAAAAATATCAAAAGCATATGAAAGATTTTACATGCAGTAGACACTGCAGCAGAGCCTTTAGTGTGAATATAATGCAGAAATCGCTCCATAAGTGACACACAATCATTTTATCCCATATCACAAATTCTCCTTTGAGACCACAGCGGTAATGAAACTGAAAAGTTGTGTCGTGTTTATGACCTTTATTTAGCAGAAATCACCTGTGCTTTACATCGGATTCCAGTATGATCAAGGATCGTGTGTGTGTGTGTGTGTGTGTGTGTGTGTGTGTGTGTGTGTGTGTGTGTGTGTGTGTGTGTGTGTGTGTGTGTGCTTTCTGGTTTACCAAACCAAGGCTTAATATTTTTGACATTTTTAATAGATTTCAGTATTTTCCACCGTTGTTCATGAGAGGAGAAAAAAACTTCACTGGGGGGAAAAAGACTTGAGGAAAAATTACACGCTTGCCAGAAATAAGTCATGGCTTACATCACCGTTTAACTGGCACACAAACTAAAGGGCCTCTGTGTTCAGTTCACTAGTAATAGTGTCACTTCTGAAATATTTGGAAATTCCACAATGTTTGAGATTTGGAGTAAAGTAAGAGCGGCTCTGTGAAAAGGCTTAAAAGACTCCACTGAAACTGAAGACACACCTGCAGCAGCACGGCACTCTCCCAGTATAACAGAGTATAAGAGCAGAGAAGCCAGTAAACTCAGAGGTGTATCTGAGAAGACAAAATCAATCGATCAATCAGTGAAATGATATTCATATGGCACCTTTCAAGCAAATCAAATGCAATTCAAAGTGCTTTACAGTTTGAAGAAAAGCACAGGGAATATTCTTAAAAAATGGATCTAAATAAACAGAAAACGTGTAAACCATAAAATTAAGATAGTAAGTCACTACATAAAAACCTGACGAAAAAGACAGGCTTTCAGTTAACATTTAAAAGTATTTATATTTCTATCCTCTCGGATCCTCTGGCAGGCTGTTTTGGTACATAATGGCTAAAAGCAGTGTCCCCAAAAGTTTTACTTCTACTCTGTGGAAGAGCTAAAAAAAAAGAGTTGGAGGATCTGAGGCGCCTCCTCAGTTCATAAACTAAAAGCATCTCTTAGATGTAGTCTATTTCAAGGTCAGTCAGTGCTTTATAAACTAATAAATAAGCGAAAACATAACATGTTAAAGTTAACAGCACTAAACTGGCATCACAGAAATAATAATAATTTGTCTCAGAACTACCTTTAAAAAAAAAAAAAAAAAGTAAAAGTGACATTACATACAAAACTGGTACATTTGATATTGGTCTTGAGTAAATGAGCATCAAGCTTGAGTAATCTGACCTCCTACAAAACAGGACGTCAGCACAGGACGGTACTCAGGGAGGGGACACGCAGGTGTTTAAGGACACTGATTGAAAACAGAAAGGGAACTGTTCTTGTTGGTGGGATCCTTTAATTATGTTGATAAACTGGTTTGAAGTATCCAGGTTCCCACCAGCCTGGAAAACCTGGAAATGTAGAGACTAGTTTCCAGTCTTGGATCTGGAAATTGATTAAAATGACCAGATATCCTGGAAATGATCTATGTTGTCCTGGAAAATTGTGATTGTATTTTTTGCCCGTGTGCGTATTTTCTTATAAACATGATTGTGTGAGATGACTTGTGCAGTATGACAGTTTAGTTAGTTAGTTTAGTAAGTTTAAAAAAAGCTCCTTTTCATGTCGGCTCCATGACAGTCAGTGTAGCTGATCATGCAGCCTTTGTTCTGAAAATTACGTTTTCTCATGGAAGCACAAGTCTGAGCCCGGCTGATTATTGGGGCCAATATTTGGCATTTTGCCGATTATCTGTATTTTATTTGAACGATCACCAATAAGATTAATTAAAAAGTGCAAAGAAAGTGTCTGCATCAGATGATCTTTAACTTTGTAAAACCTAAGGGAGCTATTTTTATTTATTCATTTATTAAATTTAAGTTTTCACTTCACTTTATAAAAAAGGAGCAGGGGACTTTCTGTATATAATGTTGAAAGTTTCAGTTTTCATTAAACATTTGCTGAAGGCATTTAAACAAAGTTTGTGTAGGAGTTTGTTTTATTCAAAATTCTACATATTATATAGAAATATTATATAGCATTGTCTTGTATTGTCAAGAGAAACTTCTGATATCAGCTTTTTTTTCCATGCTCTATACAATTTACCAAACTATCACGAGCCCTCTCGCAGCTGGAGACCTAACCCACTTCTTTTTGTAGATGAACACCTTTTCTCTCAAATTTCATTCTTTCTTGAAACTAACACCTCTCCAGAAATTTTGAAAACTCGACTTTGTGGGATACCCTCAAGGCTAGTAATCAAATAAGCCTCTAGAGCCAAACAAGCAGGGAACTCCAAACTTGATGACATCTCACGATGGATTGCTGAAAGTGATAACCAACACTCATCCTCGCCTTCCCCCAGACTTTTCCCCGACACTTTTTACGGAAAGACTCCAGCTACAGACAGAATATGACTGACTTACCACAGACAAAGCCACACATTTACTTTAAAAAGCCCAATCTAATATTTAAGATTCAGGCGACAAGCCCAGCAAACCTAATCCTTTCGTCTTATCAAAGATTTACGCTAAAACAGATGAAATAGTTTTGATTTCACTCCTGAGTCGTAATGAATCTACAATCCGTCAGTAAAAACAGGTGTAACGCTCTTTCTCACTCTGTGCTGTAGGCCAACAAGAACACAAATAA
Organism: Plectropomus leopardus; assembly: GCF_008729295.1. Lineage (NCBI taxonomy): Eukaryota > Metazoa > Chordata > Actinopteri > Perciformes > Serranidae > Plectropomus > Plectropomus leopardus. The sequence continues at coordinate 6,390,897 of NC_056470.1, read as the reverse complement.
CTATCCAATGTGCTTCATAAACTCATCCGTGTTCCCTTTTCCTTTATTTTTCAGTTCCTCGAACCACAACAGAGAAGTCACGGTATGACACTTCCTTGAACCTGACCACCAAGCGCTTTCTGAACCTGTTGTCGCAGTCAGCGGACGGCGTGGTGGATCTGAACTGGGCCTCGCAGGTCCTGGATGTCCAGAAGAGACGCATCTACGACATCACCAACGTCCTGGAGGGAATCCAGCTCATCTCCAAGAAGTCCAAGAACAACATCCAGTGGCTGTGAGTAGCAATACAGAATAAAAACAAATGTCTAAAACACGTAAACCACTGCAACATGAAAACATTGTAAGCACTATGGATGTGTGCGATTACTCGACTGCTCGTCGGCTCAGCTTAATATTGAAATTCTTATTATTATTTCATGGGTTTGCGTCTGATATCGGGCATGGTTCATAAAGAACAATGTGCCTAAAGAATATTGTTTTCGTTGAAAATGATTTGCGATCTCTTCTGTAGTGAGTTGTCACGTTCTTTATTAAAATGTGCGATGTTCATAATGCACGATGCAAAGCGCCACACATTTCAAATGTCATTTGGCTTATTGAAAATTTGAATTAACAAAGTCAATTTTCACACAATGTGAAACCTTAAAGTTTAAACTGTGTTTAACTTTTTCCACTGTTAGATGACTGTTCTCTTGTTTTTATCGTAGTTGACTGCTCTAATTTTAAACTTCTGTTTCAATTTCAGGGAAATTATTCAGAATCCCCGATAAGCACAAACAAATCTAACAGCACGAATCTACACGATGTGCCTCATTAAAACAGCAAAATACATAAAAAGTGGCTGGCGTGTTGTATTTGGAGTCCACAAACCTCAGTTTATTTATTCTTCGTTTTCTCGTGCAGGGGTAATCGAGTTGATGCTACGTTGGTGTCCCGCCATAAGGAGTTGCAGAGGGAGGTGTGTGACCTCACAGAGGCTGAGGAGCAGCTGGACGAGCTCATTTCTAAGTGCAACCTACAGCTGCGGCTGCTCACAGAGGACCCACAGAACAAGAAATATCCTTTTGACCACTTTTAAAACTTATGTAGTTTTGCCAGCTGGCATAGACAGCAAAACTTTTTTAGTATAGTATAGCGGTTCTGGACTCTCTTAGTCTTACATTCCTTAATCCCTGTGTTCACGTTGGGCTATGTGCGCTGCCAGGACTTAAGGAAGTCATTCGATTCCCCGGATCAGCTGGTCATGGTGATCAGAGCTCCACCAGAAACCCAGATGCAAGTGTCCGAGCCCTGCAAGGTACCGGCTTCACATGCTTTGAAACATTTTTATTGTAAGATTGTGAGGTTTTCATACGATGGTGCACGTGCGTCTCTCAGGGTTACCAGGTGTCACTGAAGAGCATGCGGGGTCCAATCGACGTCTTCCTCTGTCCAGACGACAGCTCCGGCGTCTGCAGCCCTGTGACTGGAAGTAGTCCCTCCAAACCTAATGCTGACCCCTCCCTGGCCCCGCCCCCCACACAACCCACAGACCAATCACAAGCCAGAACATCTACAACCTCTGTGGAAGTGGGTTTATCATCGCCAGCGTCCACGTCGTCCACGGTGACGGCAGCCTCCCAGCAGGAGCCCTCATCACTGGTGTTGGGCGCTGACGCAGGTGAGTGGTCACACTTGTCAGAACACAAGTAAAAATGTTTTTAAGAGATACAATTCCCAAAAATTGAATTGAAGAATTCAAGAAGGTTTATTGTTATCTCAAAACATGAGGCACATGACAGGAACGAAAGTAATGACTGGGGTCCTGGTAAAAGCAACAAAACAACGGGACACTAGAATCTAAAAACTAGTAGAAGCAACAAATAAATACAATGAAAGAAAACAACAGAATCTTAAGTTAAGCAAAGATACAACAATACAAATTTAACAGTGCAAATTACTAAATGTAAGGACAAATATTCAAGTATTATTGTGCATAAAATAGTCTGTAGTGTGGCTGTTATTTCACATGACAAGTCTCAGAATTGAAGGTGTCAGGGCCTGATATTCACTTTTTTGTCCACCTGTCACTGTGGCTGATGGATTTCAACATCTACAGCCACCCAACAGATTACTGTTGTTTTTTTGTTTTGTTTCTTTTTTGCCACTGCGGCTTCCAGAATCCAGTTTTTTTTGGCTGGTGAGTGAGGCAGATTTAGCAGCTGCTTGTATATTTTACCAGCATTTAGCTGGTGGCTGGTGCTAATTTCCAACCCTGGTAGGTGTAAAAACTTGTCATTTTGGAAAGGAGCAGCTGTGATCAACTTTAATTCACATCTGTGAGAACTGATTTATAGTGGAAAAGAAAAACGTATTTCTGTATGACTCTGTAGCATGTGATCGTGCCAGCGTCAGTATGAGCATATCGAGCTCTGCCAAGTGATACCGCAGGGTTTGGAAGCCAGGGCCTGAAATACCACATGCCTGTGGACAGCAGTGCACGACTGCAAGTAAAATTTGAGCTGTGCATGTCATTCTACATGCACGAACTCTGTGGAGCTGCCAACTAGCACAATGACTGTAACGGAATTGAGACTTTTCACACGCTCTCACATCACATTTTGTGTCTTTCACATTCAAAAACCACACTGAAAACTGTTGCAATCATCCAGAGTTTGTATTTGAAGTGTAGAGGTCAATGTAGAGGAAAAGAAGTCCATAGAGAAGTCCTAATATGATTTAAAAACACACCAAAAAACACTTTACGCATCAGGTTTGCTCAAAGAGGCTGCTCAAAATGTTCTTATGACCTTGTCAAATTTGAAGTAGTTTCACTGTACTCTTTGTATGATCCGACTCACAGAATTGTAGATAAAGAGTACAAATGGTACAGAAAGAAAAATGTTTTGCATGTAAAGAATAAATAAATAAATAAAAAGAAATGGTACATGTAAAAAAAAAAAAAAAGAATAAAAATGGTGCATGTCATTTTAACAATCACTGCATGTATGTGGGAAAAAAAATATTTTGAGCATTTGAAGCATACACTGCATTAACTGGAGCAAAATTGAGTTACAGTTATTACACCTGCTGAGTTACAGTTATTACAGCTGCTGAGTTACAGTTATTACAGCTGCTGAGTTACAGTTATTACACCTGCTGAGTTACAGTTATTACACCTGCTGAGTTAAGGTTATTACATCTGCTGAGTTACGGTTATTACATCTGCTGAGTTACGGTTATTACCGCTGCTGAGTTAAGGTTATTACATCTGCTGAGTTACGGTTATTACACCTGCTGAGTTACGGTTATTACACCTGCTGAGTTACGGTTATTACAGCTGCTGAGTTACGGTTATTACAGCTGCTGAGTTACGGGCGGCTCCTGCGTGCCCACTGTGCTGTTTGTGACACATTTGCTGTCTGTTTTTTTGGGTTTAGTTTCAGTGGTTGCAAATGACCTGATTGTCAAATGTCATTTCAGTAACTGGTTATCCTGCAACCTCCGTACCCAGTGACTCATGTGTCGAAGGGAGTGTCGAAATCAGGGTCATAGCAGGAAAAGCACATGCGTTACTCATACTAACAGTAAAACTGTTGAATTAACCCTTAAAGCTTACTTTAATATTACTCACGCTCGAATCACTCTGCACACAAAATGCACTTTTGAAATTGTTTTAAAAATATTATACATGAATATTATTTTCTACTTTCATTGATTTTTTTTAACCAACATCAGTCCTCATTTTAAATATCAAATATTCATTAATTTTTAAATGCTTTTGTCATAATGCCACAAAAAACCCACAAAAAATGAGTTATTTTCAGTTAACTACATTCTAAGTAGACATTTTTCTGATTATCACAGCCTTATCACAGGGAATTGTAAATGATTAACAGCAACATTGATTTTTATCCATTATTATTTTTTGTGCAGTGTCACAGACACTCGTACCGCTCTGCACTCAAAATGCGCTTTTCAAAATCAGGCTATAACAAATATTATACATTAATATGATTTCCGTATTTCATTTAATTCGTTTTTTTGACCAGCAACAAAATGACAAATGTTAATTTCCAGAATTTTAACCCTTTAAATGCTAGGTGTTTGTCATGATGCCACTATGTTTTCAGATAAAAAAAAAGAAAAACACAAAACATGAATTATTTTAAAATACTTGATGCAAAGTAGATTTTCATTTTTTGATGATCACAGCCTGGGTTATTGCAGCAACATTGACTGTGACAGTGCACCTGGTGGAAATAACGTGTTTTCTCCTTATGCCAAATATGGTAAAAATTGATGTCATCAGGTGGAAAAATAGTAAAAATGACAAGTTCCAAGGCAAATCTCTGCCAAAATGATAAAAACATAAAGAATGAAAGGCATTTGAAATGCATCACGTAGTCCCTAAGGGTTAAAACGTAAGCATGCACAATACATTTCCTGGAACTGACAACCTCAGGAGCTGACACACCTTAATGGTATGCAGCTATTTATGATGTCAGAAATGACACCTGTGCTTTTCCTGCTGTGACACGTCGAAATGTGGTGCTCTATTATATGTACAGTCACAAACACAGAATGGATGATGCACTCCCTCTTCATAATTGTGCGTGTCAAAAGCGAATTAGTTAGCAACAGCAAACTGGGTCAGTACGTTTTTTTTTGTTGCTCACGTTTCACTTTCTATAACAGAATCGCTCCTGGGAGGCGACCCGTTCCCCAGCCTCGGAGACATGCCCGATTTTGACCTCTCACCCCTCTCCTCCTCGGACTTCCTGAGCGGAGACGGCTTTCCTCTCCCATTGGACGGTTTCATCAATCTGTCCCCCCCTCAAAGTCACGACTACCACTTTGGACTGGAGGACCACGAAGGCATAAGTGAACTGTTTGACTGTGACTTCGGTGACCTATCACAAGTTTTGGGGGGACAGTTAGGTGAGGATGACGAGGAGGAGAGCAGGAGCACGTGAGCTCCTAGATTTAGGACTTTTCCTCTGTTCTCTGGGGCTTCGCAAAGAGGGCCGGAAACCAACATTTTATGGGCCAATGTTCGTCATGAACCCAAAATTAATGTTTCAACTGTGCGGTGTGGGAAAATGTTTGTGTCGTAATTTCCTGTGATCCCCAGAATACAGCCCGACTACAAAAATCTCAGTCCCCATAAATTGTACAGCACATTATTAGCACTTCTTTTTGGCCATTTAAATTTTAGACCAAGACTTTAGCTTTAGTATAGCTATTTAAATTATTTATATGAATGTTATTTTGATACTTTGTACCAAGTGTGGTTCTTGTTGTTATTGATAATGTTTTATCCAAGTGGGTTGTGCAGGTGTTTGTGTGCGGAGTGTGGACTCATAGGGCTGGTTTCCTTAACCCCTGGTTATCTGACATGCTGCGATTCATCAGGCTGGTTTTTCGATTTTTCAGTCTGACGTGTTTTCTCCAAAAGGGAGAAGTTTGCATGTCACAGCTGAAGCTGCTTCAGTGAAACCAGCCGTGCAGATTCAGTGCTGGGCTGGTCAGAAGCATCTCAGAGCTATGGTGTAGTTTCACTCAAAATATTTTTTCCATAGTGATGGAGGTCATTATAAGCACAAAAGTAAAGGATTTTTCCATGAATAATTAGTTTGATCTAAAACACTGGAATCTTGACAGACTGATTTCTCTCATGTCTCCTTGTCTGACAGTAACACTCAAGATATCATGGCCCCAACTTAATGACTAGATTTGCAAATGTTTCACTGTCTCCTACCGTGAATTAACAAGTTTGGAATAAGTAGCTGAATTTTAATTTCCCTCCAAACCCACTGACCAACAGATGGGATGTCTGGAGCAGGCTTTACATGACAAATGAACACAAACAATAGCTAAGTCACCCTAATCTTTCCTCACATCAATAATAATACAATGACATTTTGATCATTCAAAATTTTTCTTCAAAAGACACATTTTCTTTTGGCCCTCTGGATGACAGTCTGGTTTCACCGAATGGTGCTCAAAATCCACTTTAGATAGTCTAGAGCTGCGTTCAGACCGCAGGCAAATGTAATTTCTCAATTATGATCTTGAGATTGTCTGCGCTTTTATTTTAAAGTAATCAGATTGGATTTGTGTCTCCAGACATCACCAACCTGTCTGCATAGGTTGCTGTGATATGGACGTAGGTGTCTGTAACTAGCAAAGCTGGTGACATGGCTTTCCAATGCGGAAGTTTGGAAAACGGAGGCCCATCATTTCACCCTCCAGCAGTTTATTTTGGCGTTTGTCCACGTATTGTCGTTCCTCATGATGTCCTCTGCTCTCTGCTAGTAACAGCATAGATCTGCTCAGCACTGCCGTTACTCTGGATTTGACATCGCTGTGTGTCGTGCAGGGTTCCCACAGTTGTGGAAAATGGAATTTGTAGAAGTCTCTGAAAGTTTTGGAAAAGTTAATTGCATTTTGTAGAGTGAAATGAAATTGTTACAGTAATATTTCATGGATAACCTTCCATGTAGTGTGACGGTAGTTTCTCCCTTCATGTGTTCCTGTAACCTGAAATTATGACCAAAAAGAGTTTGAATCTGATATGTTTGGAAAAAATGCTAAGCAACTCAGGCATAAGAAAAATTATTATGGGTCCTTGAAAAGTTATGGAAACGTTCTTATATTTTGTCCGTGAAAATGTGTGGGAACCCTGTTGTATTCAAAGACACTTTGGGATCCGATGAGCAGCCAGAGCACCCGGACTGAGGTGCATTTGTTGCAATCACATTTGAAACCACCTCAAGATGTGTTTTTTTGCAATCCAGACTTCCTAAAATAAATCTGGATCTGCCAAAAAATGCACTGAGGACAAAGGTAGTGACTCCACAGTAACTAATAATGTGTTTTTGAAGGCAAATAAGCAGCTAAAATCTGAAAGATCCAGGTAGGTGTTGTCAGTGTGCAGGAAACCAGGTGATGACAGTCTGCTGCAGTTATTTAAAAACTAATACTGAATTTGTTGTTCTCTATTAGTTAGCTAGGCGTTTAGCCGTAGTCTCAGGTGTTCGGAGCAGAGTCTTAAATCAATGTGTTTGATGCAAACATGTTTTAGCTGGGTGTTGTGTAGGTCGATAAAAGGTTTTTACAGGTTTAGAAAATGTGTGAAGACAGTGCAGGGTTTTTTTTTTCATTTCTCTTTCAACTTTTTCAGCCATGAGTTCACCAGATGCCTGTAGTCCAATTCTCCCAAAACCACCCGACTGTTATTGTCACGCAGGGAAGCTCCCAGCAGGTTAAAGAAGTCCACAGAGCACACACTCGTATCATATCATTGTTCTCTGAAAGCGTTCAGTGTGGTTGGTTCATTATTATGTGTGAATTAAAGCTCCATCTTTGCTTTTACCGGTCCGATCGATGCAGAGCAGACTTCAGGAAGGGTTAAGTTAAAGTTACGGACTCTTGACAGGAATCCAAAACAGGGACCTGCTGTTATCGTTCAGCGTATGTGCTTCAGATCAGTTCAGAAAGTTAATGTTCATGCCTTAAATCAATGACCTCTACTGGGTAAAGCGAGGTTTCTGGGATATCTTATCTCAGCCCCAAAAGGATCGATTCCTTCTTGTTTTTTTTACAACAGTCACAACAGTCTCCATTCTCATACTACAAGCCTTGGTTCTTTGATTTTCAGTGTAAAAAAAAAAGCAGCAATAACAAAGACGTTTTCACATCATGCACTCGATATGAGATGAAAAACTGTCCTGCTACATGTCATGTGTTGTTGTAGTTAGAAATGTCTGCGTCAAACTTCTTTTTCTTGTTCTAAGTTATCTAAGCTAACATGTTGTTTTGCATTCCTGAAGTATTGGGTTTTAATGTGTGTGGGTTCATGTGTGTTGAAAATACATTTTGTTTTGTTGAATTTCATATTTATTTTTTGAAAAAGGGGGGGTTTAATAGACAAAAAAATGGTACAAAATTTGTCATTGCTTTTTCTGGCAGGAAGTGACTCTGCACCAATACATTAACGTGGTAAATCCAGCCTTGATAAATGTGTCCTGTAGTAGTGAAAAGAAATGTTTTGTTTATAAATTAGCTTCTCATTAGCAGCACACATATAATTTGCCATGTTTTTCCCTCTTAGAGAATATATTTCCCTGTCTTACCTATTGTGCATGTGCAACCTTTGCATTGGCTAATGGTGCAAAAAATATTTATTTTTCAAGAGAAACATTTTCAGGAATACAATTAATTTGCCATTTTGATCAGATTCATGTTGAAATAATTCTTTAGTCACTGCCCCCTCTGTCACAGAAGTTTATATTAGGCTTGGGCAGTATCTAATTTTTTATACCTTCCTGAAATTTCACCAGAGTATACGATATATGACGGAGTACATGTGCGGCGCTAACACCCTTACACTGACGATTGCGTTACTTACTTTCAGCTTTTCAGACTCGTAAATACACAATAGAAACCCACAGAACATCTAGAAAAGTAATATTCTTACACCTATTTTCCTTTTTTAACAGAGAAATAAAACTAAACAACTTTTGAATTCAACTTTCTCTGTCAGAAAGACTCCCTCATTAACTTACCTTAATTCCTTACATTACCTTAATTCACTGAGCTCTGGTGGTGCGTGCTGTGCACTACATACAATGAGTTTATTAGAAAGAGGAGCACCTGTATTTATGATGGTATTTAAAAACATAACTTCTGGATTTCTAAGTACGCTGGTGTACCATAATACTGTGATACTGCCCAAGCCTAGTTTAAATAACACATATTGCCATGTTGCAGGCAACATAGCTAATCTAAGCTTGTGCATGTATTGTGTAGCCTTTGGGTGCCTCAAACTGTCGTAAATGTGCAGATTCTTTTTATTTTTTTTTTTTTATTACAGTTATTTTTTTTTAAAATTTCCTTTATCTTCAGGTCTGTGGACAGCATAAAATCAGTGCATATTTAAACTGACAGCAGTGTTACAAGCCACTAAAATGTTAGGCACCTTTGTAACCCATAGAATGTATCATATTTGTCTTTCTTTGATTCAGTTTTGCTTAATGTCAGCAGCTCATGCTGTCAGCCTGTCGTTTCGCGTCATGCTTTGGTTCTCTGCAGGACAAATGCAGTGCCTTCTCGAGGTAAAAAAAAAACACGTAATAATTAATGAAAATTCAAATCAGGATTTGGTTTTGTGAGCGGCCGTGGAGAAAGAAAGCAATGTTTTCAGGTGTTTTTGTGTGGTTTTTTGTTTGAAAAAAAGTTCAAGATAAGATTTGCACCAGGGTTGAAATCAAATCACAGTCAGTTAAAATGAAAAAAAAAAAAAGGAAAATAAAATGGAAAAAAAACATTAAGAAAGCTGATTATTGTAGGAATTGAATTATGTATTATTATCGTAAATAAAAGACTAGCGCTGTATTGAAGTCATCATGAAATGTATGCCATTTGATCAAGGCTGCAGAACTATTAATAGCTACCCAGTGTTTATTCATATGCAAAGCTGACTTTTCCTGTGTCAAAGTCAAAATAGTCAAATGTTACACACTTGTTGTGGTTTAACATATGAAAGTGAATTGACTTCAACCCTGATTCAGCCGTGTTCAGAGTGCTTGCAAAGGAAACTGTAGCATATCCAGCAACTTTACAATCAATCAGTTTTTTGTTGGTTTTTTTTTTTTTTGTTTGTTTTGTTTTTTTTTTTTACAAATTTTATTTTTGTTGCTTCATACTGGGTGAAAAAAAATAAAAAATGGATTTGTACATTTGAATTATAAATGGGCCCCAATATGCCCTTTTGTATCAAATTTTCTTTGACAAAAATAAAAAAAAATTAACTATTTCCACCACATCTTGACTCTTGACAGTTTAACAAAAGTGAATCACAAAAACCAAAGTATCCCATTTAATCAATTTGCATTAATATGTCAAAACCTGAGAATGTTGATAGTATTTGAATACTTGAGCAGCTAAAGGCATTTTCACAGCGGTGTACCACACTTACGAGAAAAGTTTTCATTTTAAATGCAAAAAGGGATTTTTACAGTAATGTATCAATATAGATTCAATATAGTTCCAATATCACCAATAGCAAATTTGCACAGTTCTGGTTTAAGTTCATTGTCATCTGCAACCAAACCACTTGGCCTGGTTCCTTATGAAGTCATCGATGATTTCTTTTGTCAAACTGACATTGAACCTCACTATGTTATTCTCTTAATTACAGCTGTACTCAACAAATAAAAAATAAAAAAAGTTTTATACCCAAGGACATATAGTACACATGATCTTACGATTTGGGGAGAAACTTTATTATCATCACCAGAAATAACCAGAACAAAAAAAATCTTTACAAGTCACTAACTTATTTTCCAGCAGTATTCATCTCATACAAGTAAACACAGTGTCACTTGTGCAGCTAGAGGGAGCCCTTCACCCCGAAACAGCACAGAAAGCCAGCAGAGAGATACAGTCAGCTGTGTCTCTGAAATGGGATTTTTATGATGACTCTTGTTTAGTTAAAAATATTAGTAAAATAAAACTTAACTAAAAAGGGTCATTTATTATAAGACTATTGTTTTAGTTTGAATTACATTGTACAGGAGTTTCTATTTTTCCAGTCAATATATTTTTGGGGGCTATTATAGAGCCTAGTGTCTTCAACAGGGGGTCCAACACCCCTAGGGGATCCTCAGAGTTACTGCAGGACGGCTGGCATATTATTTTTTGGTCATCCCCCCCCCCAAAAAAAAAATTAAAAACATATTTACACAAATCCAACATATTTTGCTTTTTGCAACAACTTATCTGTGAAAAGTTGCGTTCCTGCCTGGAAAGCAAATACAGGGCAAGACTCAGTGTTGGACGGAATACCTGAAAGCCAGTCCTGAGTAAAAGTACAGACTTCTGAACAGAATATGACTTAAGTAGAAGTTAAAGTCATCATATCAGTAAAAGTCTTTAAGTATCTGATATTTAATGTACTTAAGTATCGAAAGTAATTTTATGATATCAGATAGTAGTATCGGGAAAAAACGAACAAGTAAATGCTGGGAATTAAAAAGCAAACAGTCTGAATTTTTTAGTATTATGAAGTAATTCTTGGTAACACACGGCACATTAAGAATTGAGGCTATAAAACGCTTGGAAGAAAAATGAGGTCTTTTTCATAACCTAAAGGATTTAAAGAAGTAAATCCAGTTTTTCCCTCCCTTCCCAACAAGTTGGCGCTTTTCCGCTCTTTTTTCTATGATAATGGAACAGCTGTAGTGTGGAAGTGAAAACATGGAACATTTCACCAATTTAAACATGAACAACATATTGAAGGGATATGAGCAGAGAGGGAAACAAAGACATTATACAAGACAGGCTGCTTTTGATCGTGTGACTTTGTTTTCTGTATTGATGTGTTTTCTTTGTTCTGTGATGTGTGTGTGCGTGTGTATTTACTTGTTTACTCAGAGTAATCTCTTCTTGTTTTTGTCTAAATTCTTGTTTGATTAGATCAAGGTGTGTATGGTGAATATTGGGGCAGAAATTGGGAATATTCACTTTTAAAATGAGCTCTTTTTTTAAATTATAAAATTGATTAGAAAGGGATAGCATACACTTCCTCCTGCTCCTTTTCAGACATGAAATACTTTGGTTTGTTTACTAAATTGTCCGATGTGCATCCTGGTGTTGTTTTTCTTGATTACATTTTGTTTTGTTCTCCTATGTTATTTGGCATGTTAAACAAATATGTCACAGCTACCATTAGCTGAGATAACTTTCTCTCGGCTCCAGGTTGGCACTTTTTCTAATCGAGCTCTGCAATCAAGCTTTTTTTAATTTTATTTCAAGGTATCAAATAGTTTTCCTGTTTTATGTTTTTTCCCCCAGATTGCTACCGCTTAAGTGGGAAACCACATTCACAATTATCTGTATGCTTTTTATTAGTTATATTGGTTTTTTTGGACCTCTGTGTGCAGATGATGGCACAAAAATGTTGTTACGATGTTGGATGACTAAGAAAAAAGGGAGAGTGAGATGAGTATCAGTGTGTGGGTGAGTCATGTGCACGCATGTGTGCATGGGGTGGTTTCGTCCCACACACATACTTGCCTAGAAAGTCAAATTGTCAGTTAGTCTGGGATTTCTTGAACAAAAGCATGTGCTTACTAAGCATGTATGCTGCTGATTGACATGAGTTGGCCAGTTGAGTGTGGAAAAAAAAAGACAATAAATGAAACTTCCTGCCTTTTAAGCTCCTCTACTGATCTGAAAAAGTTAACTCATAATGTATAAACTTAACATGTCATTATAATGAGCTTATTTTGAGTTATTCAACGACTAAACATGAGCTCATTATGATATAGAACAATTCTTAATGACAGATTAGAAGCACAATGGCTAATTTTCAAGACATTACTTGTTCATTTATTGATCTGTTGTCTCTGATAAATATTGTAGTGTTTTTGTATGTTTATTCTTACCTTCTGATTATTATCATTTGCATACTATAATGCTATGTTCTTTTTTATGGCTTCATGTATCTCTTTTTTATCTCTGTGAAGCACTTTGAGCTGCATTCCATGAATGAAAAGTGCTAGATAATTATAATGTTAGTATTATTAAGTGTTATTAGTGTTAGTAGTAGTATTATTGCTTAATTAACAGGCATGAAGCTGTCTGTCCTCATTAGGGAACAGTACCTCACTCATCTCTACATGTCATCATGTCGATCTGAGTGCACAACACTGAGTATTTCGAAATATGAATGTTGTCATTTCTTCCGTTATTTTAGCACCTGCATTAATGAGTTCACAAGAACTCATGTAATCCGAATAGTTGTCTTGTTTCCAGAGAAAGTTCCACACCCACTGTGGATGCCAACGACAGAGAGGGCAAGTGAGATTCTCATCAGCGCCCTGTGGAGGAGGAGGAGCCTGCTGTCTTTTCTTCAGTCACCCGTCACTCCTGCTGTCAGACCACAGACTACAGGCAAGACATGACATACAACAGCAGAGGTGAGTTTGCTCTGGAAATCATGCCTCACTTTAAGCTCCTTTGCTAGAATAAATATGTATGTGCATACTTTTGACTTCTTTCAAACGACAGACAAGTTTTGTTTGGGAGTACTGATGTAACACCTCAGGAATGATAATCGAAACATTCATCGCATTTCTGGTTGGGCAAGATGCTTTCAAACAAACGTATTCACCTGTACCAGATCAGATTTATCACACGCGGATATTATTTCAACATAAGTCAAATGTAAGTGACTTATATTCTCCTGAAGAGTCTGTATATTTCTTAAACTTAAACAAGTGGTTTACCTCAGAAGTATTTCTGTTACTGAGATGCTAATAAATTTACAATGACAGGCTGTAAAGTTAGGAGTGTTTGCGCAAAGATGAGTAATACGACACAGTGGGCTTCATGCAAAAAGGTACCTGAGAACACTTTTTATCTTATTTTTGCTCGTATTTGTTCTTATCGTGTTAATACCTTTGTACCTAATACCTACCTATCGTATTAGAATCTTTGGGATTCACAGTTTTCTTATTTTTGTTTTTCTCTTAGGTAAGAGAACATGTTATGAGTAATCGTACCAAGATAAGAGAAGAACATCTCGTTTTCACAGTCCACAAATTGTTGTCCAACACAAGGAAAAATATGTTTTATATGTGAGGAACATTTAAAAATGCAGGAATATAATTTAATCAAATTTAGTTGAGGTTTTAGAGAATTTTCATTGACTGGATTATTGAAGTTCAGGGCTAAAGAGATACTACTATACTTGATCTATTGATCCATATTACTGCAATTTCAGTCACTATGGGTCCCTCTGCAGACCAGTGGTGTAATTTAGCTGAGTATATTTACTCAAGTACTGTACTTAAGTACAAATCTGAGGTTACTTTTACATTACTTGAGCATTTTAATCTCATGCCACTTTCCACTTCTACTCCACTACACTTGAGAGAAAAATATAAATATAATTCACGACTATTATTAGAAAACTACTTTATAAATTACGTTTTACATACAAACATATAAAAGTATAAAAGTGCTGCTGAAAGAATTAGCTGATTAATTAGGGAATAAATTGGCAACTATTTTTTATAATCTTGTGAGTCATTTTTCATGCAAAAGACATGTCATGGTTCCAGCTTCCTATAGAAAATGTATGTATTCTTGCACGTGCATTTAAAATAAATGATTACATTTATCAATTTAAAAAAAGTATGAATACGAATTCATATTAAATTTCTAGCTAAATTTAATGCCTCCTCCTTTGCCTCAAGCACAACATGCCCTGCACCATTCATCCTAACAGAGAGCTCCACAGGTAAAATCTCGATGAAGGGGTATTATTTTAATTTATATTTAATATAATTTTTAATTTTTAATTTATTTAAACCTTTTTGTGTGTGTACTTTTGTCAAAACGTTTCCTTGAAATCACATTTACTTTAAGTTAATTTTACAGCAGCCGTACGTCACTTTCACTACTACAGAAGTTCTTCCTCTTACAGCTGTTTTGGTGTCCTGTCTGCAGTCTTGACCATGCGTCAGAGTCTTTGCACACGGCACGAAACCTGCACTTATGTTGCTGTTAGGGGGCGTTACCTGTGCTAACAGGTGACTTATGATCAGTGCGTTGTCAGTATGTTGCTGCATGCGGCCCAGTGTGAGGAGTGCACTTTTTAAACGTGACATTAACGTGTTTTAAACATGTGGCTGGCTTCTCTGAACTTCATCTCTGAAACTGCACTCTTCCTTCCTCCTTTATCTCCAGCTCCCGTTCCACTGAGAGCAGTGTTTGTCCTTTGTGTTGTTTTTTTTTTTTTATAATGCATCATTTGTTTTTCCAGGCACTCACAGCAGCACCTGCCAACTGAAGTTTGTCAACTTCGAGTTTAATGAAAACCACAGTTCCCATGAGACAGAGGGGCTCAGCGAAAAGCACCTGGTGCTGCGACGAGGGAAACCGTTCAAAGTGACTCTGCACTTTCGTGGCCGGCCATGGAACCCTCACACAGAGTGCCTGATCCTGGAGGTCTGGCTAGGTAGCTAAGATGGATTGAGTCCACTAATATTTAAAGCAAGAACGTTTAATTCATGAAAGAAAAAAACAACATTTATACTCTTACATGAAAAATTATATATAGATATATATATATATAAAAAGCACCTGTGCTCGATCCAGTACACTCGGGTGTTGCAGCCTTACTTGGCCGGTAGAGCCAGAATAATTAGAAAAATAGTACAACTAAAAATAGTAATAATAAAATGTATATAACATATAGCAGTGTTACAATGTGCTTTTTTTGCTTTTTGTTACAAGCATAAAGGCCAAAATAAAAAACAAAGTGCTTCTTAAATTATACGTAATAATACACTTGTGTGTGTGTAAATGGATAATTGTGTAATGTAGTGTAAAAAGCACCTTGTGGTGTCCTGTACAAATGCAAGTACTTTTACCATTACTACAGGCTTAAAGTGAGACTGTAACTTCAATTGTTTTTGAACTGAGCAATTATGTATTTCATTATGCCTCCGCACCCATGATCGCCATAGCAGGAGACATTATCTTGTCAGGATGTCTGTCTCATTCTCACGAATATGATGTCTCAGAAACACCTTGAGGGTATTTTTTCAAATTTGGCACAATTGTGAAAATGCAGTGAACTGGCACTTGCAACAATGGGTCTTTATGTCAAAGAAAGACTTTATTTTTTTTTTTTGCGGCTGAGCAGCACAATCGTCCACTTGGACTCAGCAGTGAACTTATTAGATGTTGGCAGTCAAAGGTCACTGTGACTTTGCGTCCGCCTCATTTTCGTAAACTGGATATCTCAAGAACTCCTAGAGGAATTTTACTCAAATGTAAATGTAACTTGGACCAAAGAATGAAAATGATTTTGTGGTCAGAGGTCAAAGGTCAAGGTCACTATGATCTCGCAAAACATCTTTTGAGCCATAATTCAAACGCTAATTACGACAAAACCTCACACAAATGTCTAATAGGATAAAATGATGAAAAATGAAAGTTTCTATCCAAAAGATCAAAGATCAACTTCACTGTGACATCATAATAATATATAAGAGGGAAATTATGCCATTTTTTACTAAAAAAAAAAGATACATAGTCACTTAAGATAAACTGCAGCTGTTTTCTTTCACCTTACAGGCGGTCTGTCGGAGACTATCCCGGTTCAGTTCTCTGATGAGCCATCTGACCCTGAAAACTGGTCAGCCAAAATCTACCCAGGCGACATGCATCATCACTCTGTCACCATCTACGTCTGCTCCCCTGTTCAGTCCTCAGTGGCAATGTACCACCTCCTACTCCACATCATGACCTACCAGAGCAGAAGGAGCTACAGATTAGGGAACTTTGTGCTGCTCTGCAACCCTTGGCTGGCTGGTGGGTCCATGTACTTCTTCCTGTTTTCGTCTACAATTTCTGCTGTTTTGTTGTTGTAGAAGTCATTCCACACCACTGCCTTTCAGATGATCCAGTGTACATGCCAATGGATGCCCAAATAGAAGAGTACATCAAAAGTGATTACGGGCAGGTGTACATGGGCACCCATCTTAACATGACTAGCCGGCCCTGGTCCTTTGGTCAGGTATGTGACACTCTGCGACATGCAGCTGTTGTGAATGTATGATTTATAATCACAACTAAGATTACAGTACAGCTACATTCATTTTATTTGTAAGGACAACACACATTAATCAATAT
Source organism: Plectropomus leopardus (assembly GCF_008729295.1). Classification (NCBI taxonomy): domain Eukaryota; kingdom Metazoa; phylum Chordata; class Actinopteri; order Perciformes; family Serranidae; genus Plectropomus; species Plectropomus leopardus. Next base: position 6,374,205 of record NC_056470.1, on the reverse strand, counting down.
GTCTGTAAATGTGTCAGCGTTAGCCATCTGGCTAATTTTCAACTGTAGTCCTTTGACAAGATGTTTTGAAACCTATAAAATGATTACATAATTACATAACAATAGCAGCAGGATCATAGAGACAGCTAACAGCTCCCAAAACAGGACACAAGCCATGCGAAGCAACAAAAAAACAGCAGGACACCGGTACAAAATAACATTTAGCATTTTAACACAGCCGTGCATGCAGCATGAAGCTACAACACACAACTAAACATGCAGAGCAGCATTAGCAACAAAGAACAGCAATAGACAGAAGCAGAGATAATCTGTTGTGTTTCTGTGTGTGCAGTATGAGCCTGGAGTCCTGGAGGCATGTCTGACGCTCCTGCAGGTCAGCCCCCAGCACCTCAAGGACAAGAACAATGACTACATCCTACGATCAGACCCCGTTTACCTCAGCAGAGTGATCTGCGCTATGGTGAGAGAAAACACTCACACATACTGTATGTGCAATGAATATGCATTCTCTCTCCTGCCAATCCTTCATTAATATTGCCAATAACATGACTGTGCTTTATTGAAGAGCAATTCTTTGCAGCTTCACAGTGAAGAAAGAAAGAAAAGTCAGTAATGTGTCTCCTCCTGTCCAAGGTGAACTGTAATGATGACCTGGGAATTCTGCAGGGGAAGTGGCAGGGCAGCTATGAAGGTGGCGTCTCTCCTACAGAGTGGAGCAGCAGCGCTGACATCCTTCAGCAATGGGTCTCATCCAAATGCAAGCCCGTGTGCTTTGGACAGTGCTGGGTCTTTGCGTCTGTCCTCTGCACAGGTACTTTGAATAATGTATTTATTTATATAGTTTATTTGATAGGGATGATGCAAATTAACATAGTGCAACTTCAGCCTGTTACAAACAAGCTGTCGGAACTGATGGTTCACATATAGAAATTATAGCCATTGCTAGTTTCCATCTCCTGTCTCTAGTAAGACTTTGAGTAAAGAAAAAAAAGAAGATATCAAGATTACATACAATAGTGTAAATACAATAACAGATACAGTAAAACAACACAAATATCATGGTTTCATACACTAACAACACTCAACTGTAAGTTAATAATGCTCACATCTCTGATTTTGCTTCAGCCAACCTTTAATAATTAGGACACAAGAGTGCATTATGCTAAAATCATGAGTTGCATTTAAGTGTTGCTGAGCTTTCTCCAGAGTAAAGCACTTTCTTTGCACCTCATTGTATTTGAATTGAAAAAGAGTAAGACAGTTATGAAAGGTTTCAGTTTCTTAAAGTACCTAACAGGATCAGCTAAACCCACCTAAACCTTGTTTTAGACTGCAACAGTGATGCTTCCATTGGTCTAAAATATTTATTTTTTTCTTCTGGAGGAATAGCGGACTAAAGGACATGGCTTCAGCACGGCTTTAACTTTGCAGTGGGTGGGAGTGGGCAGTAAAAAAAAATAAGCTATAGTTGTAGAATATGTTGTTTATCTGAGTTCTCTGATTTCTTTGCTGCTGCAGTTATCAACCATGATAAGGTCATCAAATGTGCAAAGATGCTGGTCATCATCTTTGCACATTTGATGACATTGTTAACCAGTGTAATGATATATGTGCTAATGATATATGTCCTCTCAAAATCCAAATCTTTGTCTCAAACCATTTAATCTCTCTGGATAAATGATGACATCCGCTCTGTGAGAAGAGAATGTAGACAAGCAGAGTGGAGGGAGAAGACCACAGGACTGCTTGTCCTTTTATATGAGTTATAAAAGACTTAATGACCGCGTTGAATCCAAAAATTAAGGATGCTCGAGCTGCTTATTTTAGTAATCTCACTTCCACAAACAAACATTATCCGATGTTTCTTTTTTAATACTATTGACCACCTTGTAAATGTACCACACCCCACCATTTCCTCACTCTTGGTGAATGATTGTGAAAATCTTTTGTCCTTTATTTTGTTGAGAAAATAAAGCATAAGAGCATCAGCTGTTTCTCCTGCCCCCCTTACCTCCCATACTGAGCCATCTCACACCTGCCCAATTTTACTTGAGCAATTTTCTACAATTTCCTTCAGGGACTTGATTGATGCCTCTTCTGTGATCTGGCTGGCCTTCCTTTAATTTAAATCTCATGTGGAATGTCAGCCTTGTATTTTAGAGTTTTAGAGCCATACTTTAATTTATTTCCTCTGCGGGATGTCACAAATGTTTTTATACATATAGTAGTTTATACATATAGTACACACACATCCTAAAAGTTGGCCTCTGAAACGATGAGTTAAATTACCAAGGACCACAGTGGATATTTTATCACCTACCTCACTGTGTAATGCTAATCCTGTCTGTTGGATACATAATGATATTGCCAGTTCAACAGTTCTCTGTGGTAAAAAAAAAAAAAATTAATGAACCAAAACTTTGTAGCTGCATGGCCATTAGGGGGAGGAGAGGAAATATGTTTTGGAGTTTTTTGTTTGAATGTTTTTGCATTTTGTGTGGATGATGTTTAAAATACCATCTTCATCACTACTTCATTCATTTTTTTTCTATTTTTTTACCAAACAGATTTTACATTTAAGTCCTTAATTTGTGAACACAGATGATTTCAGTATCCTGTCTAACTCTTTTTTCCCCCAGTGATGAGAGTGTTGGGGATTCCCTGCAGGGTGGTGACAGTCTTTAACGCAGCCCATGATGGCAATGGCAACACGACAATCGAAGAATATTACTCCAGCACAGGGGAAAAGCTCAACATGTCAAAGGACAGCATTTGGTTGGTGTCTCTTTTTCTCAACAACAAAGATGGCAGTTTGTTTTTTTACTTGTTTAGCCATTAGGGTGATTTGACCAAACCCACATTTTTCAGTATATTTTTGTCATTTTTAACATTGACCTAATGAATCCATGCATATTATTTGTCTGTACATGCATGTCCATGTGTATTTGTGTATGCACAATCATTTGTTAAAAGGGCCTGTATATGTGTATTTGCATCCATCCATATCTGTGCGTCCTCCTGCAGGAACTTCCATGTGTGGACGGAGTGCTGGATGAAGAGACCAGACCTCGGTGCAGGATTTGATGGCTGGCAGGTTGTGGACCCGACCCCCCAGGAAAAGAGTGCAGGTGGGTCCAAGCACAAAGTGGGTTTTAGTAACCAGCGTTTGGATTTTCAATTTTCAATTTAACATTTTCAAATGTAAACAGAAATCACATACTTTGCTAGAAATACCTGATCAAAACTGAAGGTGAAGATTTTTTTCTGAAGTAAACAGCACAGAAAATGGAAAATACTGGATAATGTGATTTATTTGTGATTATACAACAGTTAGTAAGCAAGCATTTTGATTTGTCACAGCTGTGACAGCCAACTTTTGGTGAACCGCCGTTCACTGGGAGTAAACCAGCTGTCAACAATGTTACCAGAATGTCTAGTGAGGCAGGGACACACTGGTCTTACACCAACCACAACCGCCATATACACACTGTCTGAGGCGACGGAGATCACGGCAGTGAGTATACACATGCTGGATCGATGTACTGTTTGATCAAACTAACTCATCTGAGTCACACAGGCTGCCGAAGTGACTTTTAACAGTCTTTTATTTCACTGGAAACACGCAGACAGGCTCATTATACTAAGCAGCTGGTCTGCGCATAACATGTAGACCTAGCTTACACCAGAAAGGAGCAAGTTAGTGTGCAGAACTATTTATGTTGGCAAAGTCAAAAAAAAGATTAAATAAAAAAACAAATCATAATCTGTTGTCACTTATATCTGTTAACTAATAAATGGCGCCCGTACAACTGTCATATTACTGCTGCAACCTTAAGCCTACGACCGAATCACAGCTGTGATGATATACAGTACAACAGCACTCCCTCTGGTGTGATATTGCTTGAATGATAACAAGCTACAATGTAACGATAAAAAACGTCTTTCTCTGCAGGGATATTTTGCTGTGGCCCTTGCCCAGTAGTTGCCATCCAGCAACGTTGCCTCCGTGCCCCCTATGATGCGCCATTCATCTATGCCTCTGTTGACGCTGACGTCATAAGGCTGATCGTGCGCAAAGGACTGGTGGTGGGGCGGAGGGTGGACAGCAAGTGCGTGGGACAGCTGATCTACACCAAGAGTATCAACTCAGACACCCCAGAGAATCTGACACAGATTTATAAGATGAAGAAAAGTAAGACCAGACAGTATTTCTACTTTAAAAAGAAGGCAATTTGTCTAATGTTTTCTGTCTTTGTTCTCCACATGTGTGATAAAGTTTTTTTCCTTATATTCTTTCCCTTCCAGAAAGGAAACCAACAACCACTGGCAGAAACTCAGTCATGAGAGGTCAGTGGTTTTGAGATAAAGCATCTTTACCCACCACCCTGTTGAGGACACCCATCTTTGTTCTCCACATTTTAACATTTTTCTCCCCATTTTCTGTCCTTTTGCACTGGGACAGCTAGCAGTCAAAGTGCCAGTGAATATGCGCGGTTTCCAGTGGCTGTGTAACAAAGCATTTTTTTGCATACAAATACAGGGAGTGCAGAATTATTAGGCAAGTTGTATTTTTGAGGATTAATTTTATTATTGAACAACAACCATGTTCTTAATGAACCCAAAAGACTCATTAATATCAAAGCTGAATATTTTTGGAAGTTGGAGTGGGGCTTTTTTAGTTTTAGCTATTTTAGGAGGATATCTGTGTGTGCAGGTGATTATTACTGTGCATAATTATTAGGCAACTTAACAAAAAACAAATATATACCCATTTCAATTATTTATTTTCACCAGGGAAACCAATATAACAGCTCAACATTCACAAATATACATTTCTGACATTCAAAAACAAATCAGTGACCAATATAGCCACCTTTCTTTGCAAGGACACTCAAAAGCCTGCCATCCATGGATTCTGTCAGTGTTTTGTTCTGTTCACGATCAACATTGCGTGCAGCAGCAACCACAGCCTCCCAGACACTGTTCAGAGAGGTGTACTGTTTTCCCTCCTTGTAAATCTCACATTTGATGAGGGACCACAGGTTCTCTATGGGGTTCAGATCAGGTGAACAAGGAGGCCATGTCATTAGTTTTTCTTCTTTTAGACCCTTTCTTGCCAGCCACGCTGTGGAGTACTTGGATGTGTGTGATGGAGCATTGTCCTGCATGAAAATCATGGATGCGGACTTCTTCCTGTACCACTGCTTGAAGAAGGTGTCTTCCAGAAACTGGCAGTAGGACTGGGAGTTGAGCTTGACTCCATCCTCAACCCGAAAAGGCCCCACAAGCTCATCTTTGATGATACCAGCCCATACCAGTACCCCACACAAAATATATGTGAACTCACTATTTTGCCTTCAAATGCAAGAGGGTAAATTTAGGTGTTTGCCAGAGAAAGCACTAACACTGTCATAGCGAGGTTCAGTTTCCAAGGCCACCATAACTACTAAAAGCTAGTAAGTAGTAAGCTTTGATGCTTTTTTTTAATGGCAAAATTTCTCTCACTTTTACAGCAATGGAGTGCACTGGAAATACTGGTCCACAGTTTCCTGCAGCGATGTGCGTTAGAAGTGCTGGTCCACAGTCCCCTGAAATGCCTGAGTTTGGAAATACTGGTCCACAGTTTCCTGCAGCGATGTGCGTTAGAAGTGCTGGTCCACAGTCCCCTGAAATGATTCTGTGTAGCCAATCTGGTCCACTCTCCCCTCCAGGTGAAGAAGGTAAGCACAATCTCTGGCAGTGTATGTGCTAATTAGTACTAATATGCTTAGTAACAGTAACAGTGTGGGAAAATTTTCATTTTTTGATCAGCTTTGATTTTTGCTTTTGAAGGAATGTCTACACTTTTGGCCATATAGTGTTTAGTCAAACTCAAAAGGCAATGTGTTCATGGACTAAAACTGTCATAAATATGCACAGCTTGCACTAATAGCAGTAGTTTATCTTTCACCTGTAACAAAAGCGACCTTTTCTTAAATCGGTTTATCTGGTAGCTATTTAAAACAACACACACATCTCTCCCTGTTATCCCCAGGAGGACCGTCATCCAGTTTGGATGTGTCCCTAAAGATAGAGGGGATGCCATCATTGGGTGAGAGCATTGAAGTGAGTGTGATGGTCACAAACCAGTCAGGCAGCCCCAGAGTCCTCGTGGAATTCCTGAACGCTCAGCTGAAGGATTACAACAGCAACCCGCAGGAGACCTTCTGGAAGACACACAAAGAAGTGCGCATACAGCCGGGCGAAGGTGAGGACAGGACGGTATGAACGTGTGCAGTAAATGTCACTATAGTTGGACAACCTCATTTAAAGGAATACTTCATAAACAAAAAGTACCATTTATGTGTCAGTAATTTATGCCATGTTACCTTGAATTTTTGAAGAAAAAAACAACTAAGAATCCAAAAAAAGGCCAACTTTGTTAATTAATTGAAGTAATAATCATGACTGGATAAATGAGACTTGGATTATGCTGGATGAGTTGTGTGAGATTTTTTAAAAAGGTGTTTAATAAAGTTTAGCTGTTGTTATATGTGACCCCCCATTATTTTAATTATTCAATTATGTTTGCCGTTATTTGATTCTGCGTTCGCCACAGGCGCACAAGAAAAAAGTTTGTCTTTGCAAATTCAAGGTAACACGACATAAATAATTAATATATAAATGGTCATTTTGTGTTTATATACCTTTAATGCCGTGTAATTTTTAGCACACATTGGTTTTGTCACCGTTCTCTTTCTGTTTGATAAATTCAACCTCTACCGGACAGTAAAACAAACTAGTGGGTTTGTTTTAAACTTCAATTTGATTTGCCTCTCTCATGTTCAGTTTTTCACATCCTTTACATGCTCCACAGTTCTGAAGCTCACCCACAAAATCCCTCCTTCTGCTTACGAGTCGGTCGTGACAGGCGATGACATTGTGAACTTGGCAGTGGTGATAAAGGATGTGACGACCAAAGAAAGGGTCCTGGACATGCAGGAGTTCAACATAAAATCACCACAGATTAACATCGAGGTACAGCAGCATCCAGCCTCCTTCCTCTTCAGCTGACAAATGCATGATGTGGTCCTGTCTGTCTTACATGTTGTTGTTCACTTTGATCTTCTGTCTCCTGAGAGTTGAGATCCATCCTTGACAGGATGAAACTATTTTAATAAAGAGCAAAGACAGAAATTCATATCAAAGAAGAATTCAGCACCAATCACTCCTCTTTATAGGAGAACATAGGATAGAATCACAGGGAAAAACAAAGGGAAAACACAGGTATATATACACAAGGAACTAACCAAGATAGTAACACACAGCTGTGGTAGATGGACACAGGGGACAGGGAAAAATGACATTGAGCATGAATTACCATGGACAAAATCTTAATTTAGCCATTTCTTTTATAATGCTACTGTGACTTTTCTAAAGATCGAAGGAGGGGACAGCATCCAGATGAAGAAGGAGCACACAGCCCGGGTGTTCTTCATCAACAAATTCACCAAATCTCTGAGTGGAGCTGTGCTGACTGTGGAGGGCTCTGGATTGTTAAAGGGCAAACATGAAGCCAGGTGAGTCTGTTTGCAGTTATACTTCAAAAAACACAATAAATCGCCATTCTCAAGTGATGCTTCTGGTTGCACAGCTCCATTGGACAACAGAGTTGTTGTAAAAAAAATTTTTTAAAAAGTAAATCAAGAAAGAAAAAAATCAGTACTGAAGTCACATTACAGACATTTTAAATGAATCTTCTGTCGTGTTTGAGCTGGGAGGATACGACTGTTTGTGGTTAAGGTGTCTGGGGAATGCAGTCTGGGAATGCTGTCAGGTGTGTTTTTGGAGCAGCAGGGACATAATGTTGGTTTGGCCAAATGTGGTTTTGTAGCTCTGTGAGGAGAGTAAGGCGCCATCACGCTCAGGGTTAAACTTAAGAACATATTAATGCAATGGTCCCCTCCTTTTTTTCTATCCTTATTTTAAATGAAAAGTTATTTTCTGTATTGGCAAAGCTGGTTGTGCAAGTATTACATTTTAAATGTGGGAGTGCAGATTAAAAAAAGGAGACAGCAAATGGTTTGCAGGCTATAGCACAATGTTGTTTAAATATATGTGAAAAAGTGTCGATAATTTAATAATTGAATGTAGTGGTGATAGCCATAGAAAAACCATGTAAGACAAGAGATTTAAAAAACATAATAAAATAGACAGCATAGTTCACATTCATGTATTATTCAGATTTTTTTTTTCTTAACTCAGGCTGTAGCATGCAGTGACATGGTTTAACTTTTCGGTTCAACAAATGTAACCCACTGGAACAAATATGTCTTTAAATCTAGTTGTGCAATGTGTTTGGCTTTGCATATTGAAACACAATTGTCTGTATCTCACTATGTGTGCATTTTCAATTTTGAAAAACTTTTTCAACAAATGCTGAATTTTGTTTTGGTGTGAGAGTGTGTCAGGTTCTTTGCATTGGACTTTTATTTTGGTAAAGGACTTGGTTTCTTTGTCTTTACCTCTTGTTTGCAGACATGAAACATTGTGTGTTTTTCTGTGTTGAAAAGGCTCAGTCTCAGTGGTGTATGCATTTTGCTGTTGCTGTTTTGTATTGTCGGTTGAGTGCTAAATGACATTGAGGTGTGTTTAAATGGGAAAAAATTTAAACTTTAAGTGGAGAAACTTTTCCAGTGAAAGTTTGAAAACTTTCAAATTTCATCTTTTTCCTAGTTTTGTCCTATTTCTCTCCAATTTCAGTCCCCTGGAGCCATGGTGGCTTTTTATTGGCACATGCAATGAAGCAAAAGTTTTACCTCAGAGAGGAATAAGCTCACTAATTAGAGAAAAGATTCAGTAGAAGCATCTAGTTACTGTAAGAGGTAATACATCACGGTGCTAAATACTGGAACAATAAAACGGGTTTGGCATTTGCTTTTTTGGCTTGCGAAAGAGCAGAACGTTAGTTCCGGGATCCGGAAAAATCTCTGTACCTGGCAAAGCATTCATTGAATAATTGGAGATATTAATCAGCACTGCGCCAACATCGCCCACACACACACACACACACACACACACACACACACACACACACACACACACACACACACACACACAGATATATTATGATCGTTTGTGCTGTGGAGCATCAAATATCATGCCAATTGCCCCTTTTATTCATTGTCCAATATTATTACCAACTCTTGTGCAAAACATTACATCTCCAGACTATTTCAGGGCTGCTCTGGAAACATTCTGCATGGGTGCTTGTGAGAGGTGAAATATGAAAAGTTTAAGTTTCTCTTCTCTCTCTCTCTCTCTCTCTCCCTCTCTCCCAGACTGTCTCTCATGCAGCCAGGAGAGAAGATAGAGAAGACGGTGTCCATTATGGCCACTTCACCCGGGACTAAACTCCTAAAGGCCTCTTTCTCACACAGCAACAGCTCCAAAGTCGTTTGCAGGAGCTTCCAAAAAGTCTCTGTCAAGCGTGCATGACCCTGAAGAGTCCATCCTCCCACAAGCTTCAACAAAACAAAACAATGCAAAACAATGCAAAACAATACGTTGCACTTAGGCAATCAACAAGCTTTTTTTATTCTTTTAGTATTTGTTTTTGCAAACACATCTCAGGCCAAAACAACATGTTTGTATTTTTCTGCTAAAGGTATACAGGTAGTCTCTATTCAGTAATCCATAGTAAATAATTTTATGCTTTTTATATGGGATCATACAATATTTTGGTATTTTACTATACATAATGTCATGCTTTAAAAGTGATTTAATACAAGATTATGCTTATAAATGCATACGTGTACTAAACAAGTGGTTCCCAACAGGTGTTTTGCCGTCCAAAAGTGGGTCAAGGGTTCATTCTGAATGGACCGCAAGTGACTAGTGAACGTGTCATGTTTGTGAAAAATGCGCTTTATTTTGAGGTACAGTAAATTTCCAGCACAGAGCTTTTATTTGGAAGTGCCATTTCTGTCAACTCTTTACATTTTATGAAAAAATTTAAATATGTGGTAATTTCAACATTAAACTAATGACTAAGGAGAAATATGAACCCCGTAGCTGGACCAGTTAGGAACCACTGAATTATACTACACCCAGAAACACAGTTTATGATTGTAGTATTTCTGGGTTGTAATATTGTATTTTTTTTTTTTTTGGTTTATTTTGTCTTTTAAATCAAATTTTCTTGGAGATACAAGCATACATCTCCATGACAACTGGGTAAACTCCCTCCGCTGATGAAGTCTGTACAATGTACTTCTGTCTGGTTACCACACAGATGGGCTGGACTAGATTGTCACCTAAAAATGGCCAATTTTGGCTCATAAATGAATGCGTATTTCTCTTTGCTCTGAATGTTCATATATAGAATAATAGACACAGTATATTTTGCAACAGATATGATTCTTTTTCAACATCTTTTTGTGACGTATGAATAAAATGTTAATGTAATGTTAATCACAATGATCATAGAGTATTATCTTGACATACTTGTCACTGAGGACTCTCACCCTCTGGTGGCCCGCATCACAGTAGTTGCCTTTGACTCTCAGCAGTCAATGTGGTCAGTGAGTCAATGCATGTGATTTTACCTTGTAGAGATACTTCACCCAAAAATGAAAATTCAGTCATTATCTACTCACCCTCATGTTGATGGAAAGTCAGGTGAAGTTTTACAGTACACAAAACACTGCCGGATGTTCACAGGAAAAAAGACAAACAAACAATTGCAGCAAATGGTGATTAGGATTCAAATGTTAAAAATACATAAGAAAACCACAAAATGTCTCCATTCTGCTCATCCAAAGAAATCCAAGGGTCCTGAAGCCCCAGTGTACCAAGTTGTTTTGAAAAACATCAATGGCACCATGTTTCTATCCTTGTTGTAGTCTTTACCTCCACCTAGTGTGGGAGTCAAGTTTCTTGTGTTTTAGTTGAACTGAATACATGAAGAATCCACATTGTCTATTTTCCAACTCATAACATTATCTTTACTGAGAATGAAAAACACCTGAAATCCATATATTTATTTAATATAACTTTTTTATTGGTGATAAAGTGCAATAACATACATGAAAAGAAGAAGAAAAATATCAGCAACAACAAAGAAAAACTGGAAAGAGAAGGAGAAAACCGAGGAGAAGAGGCAGACAATATATGTATTTTTGTGTAAAAAAACTTCGAATGTAGTCAGTAGTAGTATTGAATGGACAGCAATGGAGGTAGAAATGGAGTGAACAACCATAGCCATGAGAAAATAAATAAATAAATAAACAACTGAAAACACCATGTAATAATAATGGATACATGAAAAGAGGAGGAAAGAGACCAGCAGCAACGAAGGAAAACTTAATAATAAGTATAGTTAATTAATCCTAATCATAATAGGGGAGTAGGAAGTAGTAGATAAAGTAGGTAAAAGATAAATAATAATAAATAATAATAATAATATCAACAATAAGGAGAAGTAGAGAAAGAATAATAAGAAGAGAAATAGAAAAGGATCAAGAAAAAAGGAGGTGAGTAAGATGATGGAAAAAACATTAATATCATCAAAGGGTTATAATATTAATAATAATAAGATAATTATAATGATAATAGTAGTCATAATAATATTAATGATAGCAATAATAAAAACAATAATAAGAACTAAGGTAAACAGATCTAGACAGATCAGATTTGGGGTATGCATGTTAGTCAGAGAGGGGTCATGGATATGTACATGGCTTGGCTTGGTTTTGTTTAGTTATGTTTGAGATTAAGATGGGTGATAAATATAAAATATTCCAGGTATTATTAAAGGCAGATATATTGTTTTGTCACTGTGCTGTCATTTTTCCTATTGAGGTGTATGCTGTGAGTAAGTTGATCCAATGAGTGATACTGCATCATTGTTTGGATTTCTAGTTTTGAAAGATTATTTTCTTGGAAATAGCTGGAGAAATGAGTAATGGGTTTCTATGTTAATGGAATGGTGAGTGTTAAGTCTCCTAGCAAGCAAAATGATGGGGATGGTGGGATTCTGCAGCTCAGGATAGTGGAGATTTATATATTAATATAATTGGTGTGCCCAAGTGCCCTTGTGTAACCTCTTTGTATTTAACTGGCTTATGTGTTTTTGTGAAGTGCCATCTCATTCTGAATGAATGGGTGTGTCGACTGTGGAGTCCAGACATGCTTTCTCAGGAACAACGAGGAAGGGCTCAGACTGCCAGTTGACTGGTAATTGGGTGGCAACCGACTGCCAGCTAAAAGGCCTTGCAGGCAGGCTGCAGGTGCATTGTCAAAATAACATCACAATGATTAGACTTACTGACTTAGAGTCAAATCAAAGAGGAGTTTATTAGAAATGAGAAGCAGTTGTCTGTCTTGCCAACAGCTTCAAACAGGTCCAGTTGCTTTTCCTGCCATTGTCGTTGGAGTGGCAACACCAGTGATCCTGCCTGAGGTGTCAAAATCATAGGAATAAAGCCAAAATAGCTTGTGCTCCACATATTAGATGGGCACACCAGGTGCACTGTAAATAAGTTTGTAGACTTCTGAGGGAAAAAAGAAAATTAAACTAAAGCCAAAAAGGCTGAGAAATCCTGACTTTACTTTCTGACATGAGTTACTTTGTAAACCGTAGCATATGCCGTAGCATCTTTAACTTTTGTTTGCCCCACCCTGTCTGGCAAATGACTGGTCGTTTAAATGCTGTGCCTCCAGTATGCAACATAGACATTCTGTTCAAAATGTGTAGCCTCCAAGTCAGAGTATTTTTTCTCAGGCTGCCAATCATTTGTAAATTGAACTTTATATGTAAAATTAGTGGACTGCCCCTTAACAGCTCAGCATGGACCCTCCAGTATTGCTAGAACTCGTTTACACCACTAGGTGGCAGCATTGGGGTATCTACCAATGTTTTGGTGTTCTCCCTCTGAAAATCACTCTGTGACCGTTAAATTACTGAGACCAGGAAAATGACTTTGTTTTTATACCTTAATATTTCTTTTGTGGTTCTTTGATTCTATTTTTTAAAAATCACTTTTAAATTGGCACTGCCTGTGTTTTTATAATCTGGGTATTAGATATTTAGTCTCAGGCTCAATTAAAAAAGTTATGTTTTCCCTCTCATGCATTGGTGAATTAAATGTACATTTTTTTTAAATTTTACTTTTTATGTAAGTTTGTATTTAATGTCAGATAAACCAGGCTTCTAAAAGGACAAAGTGCAACACCCAGATGTTTCCCTGCACACCAGTGGCTGTATTGTTGATGTCAAGACATGAGCAAGGCTGTTGAGTTCAGAAGTGAGTAGAAAGACATTTACCATCAACTCCAACAACCCAAGATCAGTTTCTTCTTCTATTCATTTCAAGTTAATCCAGCTTTAAATTTCTAGTTTTTATTTTCACACCTATTTCTAAATGTATCAATTCATGGTCTTCTGACTTGAAGTATTTTGAAGTTGAAATAATGAGCTAAATAAGTCAGTAAACTTAGCAAATTAAGAAGATGATCAACATATTAGCAGAGGTCCCAGCATGCACTGTCTGAGAGTTAAAACTTTCATTACGTGACATGATGAAAATATGTCAGAGTGACATCAGTGCACAACATAAATTGCATACATAATTATGTTAAATTGTAAGTAATTGGTAAATTAAGAAAATTATATTTTTAAAAAAGCTAGGTAAAAAAAGAAAAAAACTTGGAAAAAAAACAACTATGTTGTAATAACCATAATTATAAAATGATGCTACAATGATGTTACAGAATTATTGGATTTTTTTTATTTTATTTTTTGGCATTTTTCCAAAAGTCTTTTTTACCTTTTTTATTATCTTAATTTTTTGTTGTTTTTTAAAACTAAATTTCAGGTCATTTTACATGAATTTTTTCCCAATTTCTTGCCAATTTTTAAGTAATTTCCAATCGATGCTCATTGTTTTTGAAAGAAATAAAATCAATTTGCTTAGGCTTCAGTGAGGTAACACACTGTTAAGCCAGCAGGGAAACTTGAACCACCCTAAAACATTTTCCGATGCAGACGCATGTTTTCTAACATGATGGAAGCTTGTTTTTCTCCTACATGACATACAAACCATCAACAGCGGGTGAAAAGCCATTTTGGCACAAAAGACACATTGAAAAAGAGACCACTTTACCGTAGGAGACTGAGTCTTTTCTTCCCCTGTTCAGAATAGGCCTATCAGATAGCCTGTAAACTGAGTGAGCTTGGACAAGGGCACTTTACTGCTCGCCCTGCACTTTTCCCTGTCAATATAATGGCCTTATAAATGGAATGATATAGAAGATCTCAGGTCTGTATTTGGGCATTTAATTCTAGGTAGCTGTGAGAGGTTCAGAGATGCTTTACACGGGAGATACTTTATGTCTGCAGCTTCTAGACGAGGATTGTTTTGACCTAAAGGATTCCAGGCTGACATGTGTGTACCGAACAGCTTGTGATCTCACCTCGGTGTCAGGGAGATTGAAGCAGAGGCGTTGGCAGACGGAGACGATAATCAGACTCCACGCTTGCTGATTTTCAGACAAATTAAACGTCAAGGGAAAGCAGGGAGCGGGACCGCTGGGCTGCTTTGAAAAGCTGAGGCTATCATAAATTATTAATGGCTCCCTGTCACGGCCTCCCTCTCTTCATCCCTCGCTCTTTTCAACCATCCTGTTCTTCATCCATCCCTGCCTCCTCTGTGTTGATCGCACTTCTTCCTTCCGTACTTTGTTCGTCTTTCTCTGTGCCAATCACCTCCTCATTTTCATCCCTCCTTCCTCCCACTTTTGTCTTCAGCCCATATCTGTCTTCCCTCCCTACTTTCTCTCCCCTCCTTTGTGCCTTCTTTTTGAATTCACTCATTGTCACCCCTCCCATCCAGCTGCTCTTTATTACCTCTATCCTCCTTAATCTTGATCACTTTTTCCTCTTTTGCATATCCCTCCTTCCCTTACATCATTTTGCAGCTCATCCTACCTTTCTTCCTCCCTTCCTCTTTCTCTTTCTCATTTCTTGCTTTGTTTGTCTTCCTGTTTCCTCATTTTCCTTTCTACTTTTCTTTGTCATGGCTCCCTTATTCTGTTGTTTCTTGTGCAAAACCATTCTGAACAAAAGCTACTTTAGGTAGCAAACCTGATCATGAACTGTGCTGGAGCTACTGGAGGCTAATTTTAGATCCTACCCAAACGTTTGCCACAAGCAAAGATCCTCCATCTTGATCCAGCATCCAAGGAAATACCCTATTCTCATTCCAATGTCATCAAATATTGCTGTTTTGGCAGTGATTTCGGTGTAAGATACCGACACCAAAAACCACCTTTCGCGGCAGTATGATATGCCGCCGGATAGTGTCAGACTGTAATGTAGTTGGATGGAACCTTTTGGGGTGTTGTGATACCCCACTGGTTGGGCGGACGGCATTATGCTGTTGTAGCTGAGTGATGTGCAGAAGCCAGTTGATAATATGGGTTGACAGATTATTGGCCTGGACGATTATCAGGGCCAGTATTTGGCATTTTTTAAAATTAATTAATAAAAAAGTGCGCTACTTTGGTTCCGCTGCAGCTGTCTCTCTGCCTCTGGCTTGTTTTGATGATATCCATCCATCCGTTGTTGTCTGCTTATCTGAGGCCGGGTCACTAGGGCAGCAGGCTTAAATAAGCTCTCCAGATGTCCCTCTCTCCAGCAACGCCTTTCAGCTCCTGCTGGGGAACCCCAAGGTGTTCCCAGGCCAGACGAGATATGTAAACCTTCCAGCGTGTTCTGGGTGTGCCTCAGGGTCTCTTACCAGTAGGACGTACCTGGAACACCTCTAAAGGAAAGTGCCCAGGAGGCATCCTAATCAGATGCCCGAACCACCTCAACTGGCCCCTTTTGACGCAAAGGAGCAGCGGCTGTACTCCAGAGACTGTATATAAAGGTGGACTTGAAACTCTCCAGCAATACATTTCTATGTTCTATAGTCATGATCTTCTTACCTCACCATACTGTAGTTGCCATGTGCATATATTATAGAAAGCAAGAAATTTTAAATGTTGTTGCATTTCTGGTAAGTGAAAGTGTAACTGTTTAAAAGTGTTTCAGCAATATGTGCCATCCTGCTCTCTAGCTTTAGGTCCTCCTTCCCCCTCCTAGTTTTGGTTGGTGAATCTGGGACCCTGCAGTCAATCACAGCCAGTCTTTTGGTATATAAAGAGTTGTACCTGTGGGGTTCCTGGCTATTTTCTGCTGCTTGCTTGCCTTTAGGGTTGTATTGTGTCTCATGATAGAGGAAACCTGAGTTAAAACCTCAACAATAGCTGGTTTACGCACAAATCTCGCTTTGTGTTACAGGCCTCAGATGTCAGAAAGGTAGGGAATCTGCTGTATAATTTTAGTTAATCTGACTCAAAGGATGTAGACTGTGGCAATAAACCTGCCATTACTGGCCGCCATTCTACAGTCCTTCCACATCTGCGTGCCACTTTTTGTTGAAATCCTCTTCATCATGAGAAACAACAACACGGACCTTACAACTTAAACCTTGAAAATGTTAAGTTTTTACTAAGATTTGGGTTGTGCAACAAAGTATGCCTGCTTTGCTCTGTCGGTGAATTGTTTGTAATTTACAATTACAATTTACAATTTGTAAAACAACTTGTGAACACAGACCGAAAAAGTATATGAGTTGATTTGCCACATGTTTTGACCTTGGAAGCGGCATGCACCAGAAACATTGACTTCAGCAATGTAGCAATCTGTTCCACTTCACACAATCCTCTGTCATGTGTAATGATGTTCTGCAAGAGTCACAAACAGCTCATAGATCCTTTGTGGTTTTAATGAGCCCAACAAGTTCCTCCAGAGCTAAAGTCAAGTCAGGCTTCACCTCTAGGACACTGATTAGATGAGCATTTTTCCCCCTGTGCCAGAATGATAATGGGAACCTCCAGTCTGGCAAGGGTATTACAAGTAATCATTACATTACTTTTCGTTTACGCTTTTATATTTTGACACCTATCTTTAACTCTGTTCCAGGAAATTCTGCAGGGCAGGGAGAAGCTTTTTTTTTTCCTTTTTGCCTTTGTTTGTTTACTATTATTGTGATTTTATTTCTAGTCAGAGCAGGGTGGTTTCTATGTGGTGATACAAGATTGAAAACCCGGACAGACTGAGACCTCATATTCTTTTTTGGTTTTATATCATCCCTATAAGTTGGCATTTGTAACAAACAAACAAAGCATTATCACTGAGGTAATCTGGGGTTTTGCATTTTGTAATATTGATACTGTTTTCTGTGTAAGCTCTTGTCTAAAGCACAGTTCTAAAAATAGAATCCTGGTATGTAAGGTCCTGAATTGTGTACTATAAACCGAGTGATGAGTTCACAGTCATTATTAGCTGAGTTACCCAAATTTATATTAGCCCCTTGAAACATGGATTGATATCAGTTTTCTTGCACTGTCTAGACACCTTTCACAAGCTATTTACAAGACCCTTTGAAACTTAAGTAAATTAATTTGATTTATTTCAAAAAGATGGGGCAAAAATAGAAATGGTCAGCTGGGTAAGAAATCGCACAAATTGCAAGAAATAAGAAAAAGGTGACAAGAAAATTACCTAAAAATTAGTTTTAAAATGGAAGGGGGTTTATTAGAAAATTATCCAAAAAGTACGGAAAACTAGATTCAGAATTAGAAAGATTTTACATTTAAAATTATATTAGAAAAAAATATATAACAAATAGATATTTTTTTCAGCACTTTTTAGGTCATTTTCATGTTTGTTTTAGTTTTTGACTTTTTTTATTTCAGGTTATTTTCTTGTAATTTATTTATTTTTACTCATTTCTCTTTGCAATTTTTTTGGTCATGTCTCGTTAAGTTGCTCATTGCTTTCTCCCCATATTTTTGAAAGAACTCAAACCAGTTTGCTCAGGTTTTAAATGTTTAAGCCTACAGCACTGCACTATGCAGGGGAAAAAAATCTGAACAAGATTTCTATGCAACACAGATTTCTGTGCAAGCCCGAAGTGAAAACTGGCCTTAGTCAGGCTGCTGAAAATTGTTGGGCTCTGCTTGTTTTTGCATCGATCACTTTTTGTCTGGTCCTCTCCCTGCCCTTCCTTTTGTTCCTCCTTCATCTCCATTAATTTCCCTTAACATTTTAAATGCCAACAAGATGATGAGTCACAATCTTTTGGTGTCACCCCTTCTGATTATCAGACTGAAGATGTAGCTGTCCAAAACACATCCATCACTTCATTTATTCCCCTCAGATCAGTTGCTAACATGACAAATGGCTGAAAAGTTGACACCTAATAGTTGCTTGATCCACCCCAGCAGCTGCAACTGATCCTGGAGTGGGTCCAGGTAACCAACCAACAGCTTTACAATGAGAACATCAGCAATCTTTGCTTCCTTTCAGGGGAGTAATTCATCAAGTCACATCATAGCCATGGAAATTATTATATTACATTTTTGATGCGCTCAGTGCTGCTAATCCACTCCTCCTTCTGTCTCGCAGCCCGAGAAGCAGAAGTTTGTAAACTTCCCGCAGCAAGTCGACAAGAGAGGGAGCAGTGAGGGAGCAGATTGATAGATAGCCGTTTGATGGATTCCACCCAACAGATGGAACAGCTGCAAAGCCCTGAAGTGGCCGTCCATCCTCAAACTCGTGTGAGCGAACCGAGACAGGATTTGTAATGGGCCTATTCACCAGATTTAGAGCTCGGGCCTCAACCCGTGTTGGTTAAAATAAAACCCCGGAGGATTCATTCAATATTCTACAGGGCAAAATGGACTCCGTCCAAATGTTATTTGAGAGTGCTGGCCTCCTCATTACAGCTGATAAAATATGAGGAAATTCTAGTCAAAATGTTTCGAGCTATTGCATAGGCAAGGAGATCATTTTTCACAGTATTGTAATGGTCTATAAGTGCTTGTTACGCTCTCTGTCTTGTGCTTTCATACACACACACACACACACACACACACACACACACACAAGCATGCACCTCGACCAGCAACCCCGGCGAGCTGCAATAAAGGCGGCGCTGATAATTATGATAATGAATCTAGCTTCTGTCTGCCGTCTATTGTCACCTGGTAATGAGTTTGTCCCGAAGGTCACTGCTGTAATAGCTCATTAGCAACGCTGGCTAATGCTGCTCTGTGATGTAGACCACAATTGCCGGAGGTGCATTGGTCAGCCAGGGCTATTTGTTTGCTGTAGTGGCTGAATAGCTGCTTGACGGGCCCGTCTTTCACCATTGATCAGTGCTGGTTTCATTACCACTGAGGGGCAATGTGGCTGCGTGACTATGTATGAGAGCCTGTGTGTAGTTCCCGCTTATTTTACATTCACACAGATGTCTGTGTATCTATTCATGTGTATTGGGCAGTGAGATTTTCCTTTGCCTGTTTTTATATGCTGTGTATGGGTGTGTATGTCAATGTGTGCACGAGAGAGAACGTGTGTGTGTGTGTGTGTGTGTGTGTGTGTGTGTGTGTGTGTGTGGAACAATAGCATACAAAACAGTGTGTTTCAGAAAATTTTACACCATATTCAAAAAACAGCACACATATCAGGAGACACATTTTAGAAAAAGCAACTTGATGCCACAACATTGTCTTAAATTTTCCTATTTTTCTCTTGATTTTCTGTCAAGAGAAAAAAAGTCATCCTCTAGATTCACTTAACATTCTTAACCACCCACATCTGCTCTTACCCAGGTGCGCTCAATGATGAATCCAACTAAATCACTTAATAGCACAGGTAACGCCCCCCTATGCACTGAATAAGGGCAGGTTTTGTGCCATGTGCAAAGACTTTGGCACATGCCCAAGAATTGGAGAGCTGCCACTGACAGTGGAGTGCCAGGCTTTTTTTTTTTTTAACTGGGGTGGCCCAAGAAGAGCACTGCTTTATGTAGGGTTGGAACCAAGTAAGAGCGCTGCTGCAGACACATGCTGGCATAGCTTTAATTTAACATTTTTGCCTCCACTAACCATACCTACTTTAATTGCTAATACTGCAGTGTCTTACATTCCTGATTATAATTCTATTTAAAAGATAAATAGACCTACCAATCACAACACAACAGAGTGACACCACACAAATGTAAAACAATGCTTCCATACTTTAATAAAGAAATTGTTCCTCTAAAAGTAAATAATATAATAGCAAGTATAATGTGCCAACAAGATTAAAGTGCCTTAATTTAAAATAAATAAACCAGTGTGAACAACCTTTTTAACAATTTTATCAGTTTATATGCTGGGAGGCGCAGTTTGACAGCAGGCAGGGCCACTGCTTGGATCCCCAGGCCAGTAGGGGGCCCCCGAGGTCTGACAAACTTAAAATCACAGCAGTTGTTTAGAGTGAGCAAAGTTTGCAACGACAGTAGAAATCCTCCCTAAGGGGGCCCCATCTGACAGCACTTACTACCATTACCCTATCAAGCGTCGCACGTGCGATTAATTTGAAAACCTAAGTTTGTCAATGAAAGTCACTGAAGGAAAATGAAGAGGAGTTATCCGCTTGGGAGTGAAAAAATAAACAGAAAAAAGAAGAGGAAAAGAGAAAGCAAGACAGCAGTAAGTGGAGCAGTTAATGATGATTAAATATAACAGAAAATGAATGAATGCTGCAGTCTAGCCTTAACTATGGTCTAGAGACACTTGAATAACATAAGTGTTGGTAGCAGCAGTACATTATGGCGTTTGTCCTTTGATGTTTAACATTAGCTTGTTAACTTAGCCAGCAGAGCAGCCCGCTGTGTGTATGTGAATAAGCTAATGTTAGCAGTTACAGGATTTACCCTTAATAACAAGTTAAGTTTGACAATGTTAAAAAAAATAAATGTGGTCTCATCCATTTGTAGAGTAACATTTTTCTAGAGTAATATTTTAGCTGTCGTTTTATAGGACACCAGTAATGGAGTGATTTTGAGGGGGGAAAAAAGCTAACTTCGAAGCTAGCTTTTTCTCTAATATTAGCTAACTGAGGACGGTGGTGTCTTACCGCTCTAATTGTCAAGCTATGAATGCTATGAAATTTAGATGCACAGAAATCTGGAGAAGTGTAATGTTATTCTAAATGACTTAAGTGTATTGGTGTATGTTATTGTGCTATGTGCAGTGGGGTGTGTGTATTTTATTGTGTTGTCCATATCTATGGTGGTTTTTATGATACTGAAAGTTGTATATTTTCACTAGGCCTATGCTGTTAAATGTGAAAGCCTAACTCGCCACAGCTGGGTATACACCAGGCCAGCAGGAGGTTGGCTCATGGGAGGGTCTGGTCATTATGTTGTTGGAGGCTTTTGGCTGTTGTGTACATTTTGCATTTTTTTTTGTTTGTGTCAGATTATTTATAACATAATGGTGATGAACACTGGTTGAAGGGACCCCCTGTGAATTTTTGTGTAGGGCACCAACAGACTCTAGAATTGCCACTTTGTATATAAAATTAGTCAGGGTTAAACACTGGCACATTACTGCCTCTCTGGTGTTAGACTAAATTACACCTATAAACTAAAAGTCAGTTTAATCATAAAAGTCAGTTTACTCATCAAATGGATCAAACTGAATGGGCAGATAGTCAATCACAATGGGGTAGCACCTGGGGTAGCCACTCCTGGACATGCCCCTTGCAACCAAACAAAGGTTGTAAGTGAAAAAACCTTCTGCAATAGTGACATTGATGTATAGTTAAGTAAACCTTAACAAAGTAAATGTGATTTTCCAGAGTGAAATAGAAAAAAATAGAAATGGCAAAACATTTGTGGTGCTGTAAATCTGTGTCAGCAGCAATAGTGGAGCGAGTATTCAGATCCTTTAATTAATTAAGTAAGTAAGTAGGTAAATAAATAAATAAATAAAAACAATCTGTTACAAGTAAAAGTACTGATTTGAAAATGTTTAAGTAGAGTATGCAAGATGGACCATGAAAATGTATTGAAGTCAAAGTAAAAGTACTCAGTAAAGAAAAATTAAAATCAGTTGAACCAATTGAAATGGTTCAAATAATTCAGAGGAAAAGCAGCAAGTTCTCATATTTGAGAAGCTGGAATCGAGAAAAGTGTTTGCATGAAGAATGACTTAAACAATTTTTTTTCCTAATCAATCAAATGAGCATTTCAGCTGCACATGCTTTTTTTCATCAGGTTTGTGTGCAAAAATCCTAATATGTATGTAACTATAGCTTAAGTAAAAGTACAATATTTTCCTCTGAAGTGTAGCTGAGAACAAGCTGAAAGTGGCATGAGATTAAGATACTCAGATTAAGTAAAAGTACCCCAAAGTTGTTCAGTACTTGAGTAAATAGATTTAGTTACATTCTATGGCTGGTCAGCAGAGAGACTGACTCAAGCTACAGTCATTGAAATCAAAGGAACAATCATATGGCTTTAACCCTGATATTTAATAATTCAATAATATATTATTACTTTAAAACATAATCTAAAATTTCATTACATGATATTCATGCATTTTGTATGTTCCTTTAATTTAAAATGCGTCGTTTCTTTGCGTTGGAAAATGAATTAGTGAACTCTGAACAGTGCTGTTAACCACTTGTAAAATTTTCTCTTCTCAGAGTGAAGAGCAAAAATAAGAAAACACTGGCAAATCCCCCAAATCACTGAGTTCTAACAAAATAAGAACAAATGGTAGATATGAGCAAAAATAAGAGAAAATTTGTTTGTATATTGCTACTGCATGAAGCCCTATGTATAATAATGTCTGATATTTAAGAAAACATATTTCAGAAAATAGGTTTCAGGAAACACAACATTTCAGAGAACATGTTTTCATGTATATGAAATCAAAAAGAAAGCAAACAAAAGTTCAGAAAACATGTTTCATAAAATATATTTATGTAAACAAAACGATGCATTTCACATGGTCTAATAGGAAATTTCAGAAAACACAGCGCTTTAGAAACCACAACACTGAATTAAACACTTAATCTTTGAAATTCTACTCTTCAGGGCCACCCTAATTTCCGCCTGTTTCTGTGTCCTGTCTGTAAGTGTGTATGTTTGTGAGTGTGTAAGTAAGACTGTGTGAGTGTGTTCCAATATGACCAATACTCAGTAACCCAGCACTGCCTCATTAGCTCGGTGCAGATGGATGTCCCCGGTCACTGCATTTTCCCGCAGACAAACTCTTGCTACTGCTGCCTATGGGGCATCCTAATATAAATGAATTGGCCCCAGCAGGTTCTTGCACAGGCACTTGGCAGCCCACCGATAACACATTTTCTCTCTAATGCAGGCCTGATTTTTCAGCCTGGGACCCATATGACAAATTCATCCTAATTCTGGGACCAAGGCTCATGAAAATATATCTCTAATTTTGCCATAGAAGCATAGGTCATTTTGAGTTTTCTCATATTTTACACATAGTGAACAGAAAACAGTGAGGTCCACAAAATGTTGTGAAATGTAATAAAATGTTGACGATATATGTATCTACATAATCCTGCCAGGTATTATAGTTATGGTTCTGGCCCTGAAATGAATCATAGACCTGCTGTTGCTGGATGCCTGCAGGAAATATAAATTTGTGATTTAGTGAGCGTTTAGAGTACAGTATGTGTTATTAAGCCTTGTATTACTTCTCATTTAGGGGTGACTTGACACGTCAAAACAAATCATGTGTCAGTAATTCACAATTTGTTTATTCATTAACACATTAATCAGAATAGACCTGACAGAAAATTTTATGATGAGAGTCCACTCAGTTCACAGCGTCCTTTGTCTTGATGTGATCATCTAAGGCTTTCCCAATCTCCCATCATGCTCCCTGTTGTGCATGCTGAACAGTATGAACACTTTTCCCTTCTCTGGGACAAAAGACACCATGCACTTACTTCTGGAAAACTAAAAAAAGTTTTCACACATGAGGTGGTATTTCAGGCGATTCGAAAATGACATATTTTGCAAAACTACAGTGGAAACACTTGTTTTGGATTTTATAGGTCACATGATGCTGTAGCTATGTGCTTGTCAGTAGGAACAGGCTCCTTGGGCATGATGCAGCAAGCGCTACAAGAAGGTGAGCGGATCGTCTGGGTTTTTTGAATCCACAATATCACCTCCCAGAAATCTCTCATATGTGGCTGCTCCCACATGTAAGGGGCTTGCCTTTCCATTATCGCTCGCATAACACACAATAGATATAAACCTGCTAATGTTGTGAACATCCATCGCCATGCTGCATGGAATGTTATCGCAAGAGAAGTCGCAGAACATCGTTCAGTGGAGAGGCAGTCATCTCGCAATTTTGTTTAGACGATATTTTAAAATATTGCTTAATTTTTGGGCAAATGTGTAATGGAAGAAGTGATTTTTTGGTGTGTCTATCTGTCTGTCTATCCTCTCTCTCTCTTTTAGGGCATTCTTCTCAGAACTTTCACTAATGTCTTGCTAATTTCAATGGTCATTTCTTGCCAAGATGCACATTGCCTTATTCTCCATGTTTTCAAAAGAATTCAAAGTAATTTTCTTTAACTGCACAAGAAAACTTTTGTGGATCCAGGTTTCAAAGGGTTAATGTAACATTACTTAACTATGGTCACGTATCGACATCAATTACATGATGTATTTACGTCAAAGGCACAAAATAGCATTGGTATTTGACAACATGGGAGCATCAGTATCTGTCAATCTGGGATGAGAACGAGTTGACAAAGACTGTATGTTAACAATCTTTTCATAATATCAGTCTGTGAGAGTAGCAAAACATGTATTTCTTTAATATGTAGCATGTTTCCTGACTTGCAGGAATGTGTGAGTGTGAGGTCTTACTGGCTGTCACACGTGCTCAACATTTGAAGGAAAAAAAAGGTACCCATAAAAGATAGTGCCCATAAAAGTCAGGGAATTGGATTGCAGTCAGCCATTTTGCAACCAGAATATGTGTCATGTTTTAATGAGTCAGTCAGCCATTTTGGCTTCTAGAGACATGACTTAATCAGTCAATTAGAGCAGCGGTTGATTAATATGACTGGACTGGGAGCAACCTCAGCCAAGAGAGAAATGGGCCGGTGAATGAATAATCACCACCGGAGTGCTGGAGCGCTGCCGCGTGAGTTATAATCATCAAAGATTAAAGGGGAAATAAACTCCGATTTTAAATATGGTCCTGGCTCTCAGCTCCTGAGTATGATGATCCATGGGCAATTTTTCTGAATGACTGGATAAGGATAAAAGTTCAAAGACGGTTATTTGCCAATCGAACAATAAGAACACCTCTGGGGGCTATACGCAGTAATGAATAAAAAAATACTGCCTATAAATCTTTACTCTCTCCCACTGCACTCTCTAAAGGCTGAGTAGCTGTTAGATGCAAGAAAACTGAGTTCCGTTTTTTAAAAATCAATATTTTACGACACACAGAGTTCTCATTTCCTTTCAGACCTTTTTTTGGTCATCTTTGAACCTGGATATATCATCATTGAGCTGCTGCTGGTGCTATTAGACTATCAAAGCTGATTGATCACTGAAGATGCTACCGAGGCAACGATGCTGAAAATTCAATATCTACAATGCAACTTTGGTCCCAAATTCCATGCCTTTCAAACAATACGTTATTGCATATAGAGCTGAACTTACATGCATTGCTCCTCTGTGTGAGTCTGTTATTTAAGGATCAGTAGCATCAAACCATCCCATTGAGTCTCTGTAGTCATCCTGATCTGTTTGGCACACAACAGACACCACAACATAGTAAAGGTTCTTTCTGACACATAAAAATGAGAAAAACACACTTACTTCTTACACCTTCCTCAGGGTCCTCAAAAAGTGAATCCAAAAAAACAAAACAGCAACAACAAAAATGAAATATAATTACCTTTTTGAAAACTATACTGCTGTTTCACAGAAGGCGCCCCCTGTATCACTTGCATCAGATTACACATGCGAGATGAAGCAACACAGGATCACAGTACATCAAGCAAACTATGAAGCACCGTAAAACTTCAGTTAATGGCCTGGGCCACTATTTGCTTAAACCACTGAACTTAACAGGCTTATATTTGGGCTTTTAATTCCTTTCACACAAAATTGTTGCTCAGCTTTTGCTGAGATGGGAAATACAATCAAATTGTTGATTTAATCCTCCTTTCTGCGTCTCTCTTGTTTACTACGTCGGTCTTACTGTCTTCTCATGGTTTCAGTTAAATTAATTGAATGACTGGAGATGTAGAAAATCTTAACAAGCTAACCTTATGTGTTACATAACCATATTGACAAAGTTTAAACATATATACTGGTATTTGGATGCGAACGTTATCTAAGACTGTGAAAGATTTTTTTTGGGGGGAATTTCCGTTTATTTGATTGGGCAGATAGTGTGAGAGGGGAAAAAAAGAAGGGATGACATGCAGCAACCTTTAGAATCGGACCCAAGGCTGCTGTGGCAAGGATTAGCTATTATACATGGGGTGCCCATTTGTACCAGGTGAGCTACTGGGGGCCCCACAACCTGGTTTTATCTACAATTCTACAATTTCATTTAGCAGACGCTTTTATCCAAAGCGACGTACAACACAAGCAAGAATTTAGACTTAAGGAAAAAACCCTTAGTAAGTGCAAAAAGTGCTTCAGGTGTGATTGGTCACAGGTATTGCCGTCTAGTGGCAGAGGAAGTGCCGCACAGCCCCCCCCCCCCCCCTTTTTTTTTTTTTTTGGAAACCAAAGTAATAACCAGTAGCGATCTCAGCATCTGAGAGTCAACAATCTCAGTATCACTACTTACGATGACAATTGACATACAACATCACACAACTTTGTCAGTGCTAGATAATCATTAGGTGCTGGGTTTTGGACCTTCTGACTTAATTTACCCCAAAGGGCAAAGCGGAGAAGAGTCGGGTTGAGTGCCTAGGTGTTCTCGGAACAAATGAGTTTTCAATTGTCTCTTAAAAGTAGAAAGGGACTCAGCAGAACGCACAGAGTTTGGAAGTTTGTTCCACCATTTGGGAACAACAGAAGAGAAGAGTCTGGCTAGAGATTTAGGGCCGTGCTGGGCTGGAAGCACCAGGCGTCTTTCGCATGCAGAGCGTAGTGGGCAAGAAGGAGAGTAGACCTGGATCAGGGATTCCAGGTAGGCTGGAGCAGTTCTTGTGATTGTTTTGTAAGCCAAGAGAAGTGCTTTGAATTTGATTCTGGCTGCCACTGGAAGCCAGTGAAGAGAAATTAGCAGCGGGGTGACATGTGCTCTTTTGGGCTGGTTGAAGACCAGACGAGCTGCTGCATTCTGGATCATCTGAAGAGGTTTGAATGAGCATGCAGGGAGGCCTGCCAGAAGAGAGTTGCAGTAGTCAATGCGTGAGATCACAAGAGCCTGAACCAGAAGCTGTGTGGCCTGTTGGGTCAGGAAGGGTCTGATCTTCCTGATGTTGTAGAGGGCATAACGACAAGACCGAGAAACTGAGGCCACATGAACCTTAAAGGTCAGCTGGTCATCAATCATGACACCCAGGTTTCTGGCTGAGTTTGTACCAGGTGAGCTACTGGGGGCCCCACAACCTGGTTTTATCCAAGGAACTGCATGGCAAGTAGTCCAGGCCTATTGAGACAGGCCTTTATTTGTCAAAATGTGTAACCACACCAGGCTACTAAAAGTGACTGGGCATCTAATTAGGATTAGGCTTTTATTTTAAGTTTTACAGTAAGTTAACATGAAAGAGGCCAAATATAAGTGACTACAGTTGTTTCATAGACTAACCCAAAAAAAGTGCTTCATTAAGCATGTTGAAAATACAGAAATCATTTTTTTAATCCAAGAGGCCTGGATGAGTGGTGGGTTGGAGGCAGAACATTTTAAGGCTCCTTTTGTCAGACGTGTTTCACTCTCAGCTTCTAAAATCTGCGACCTTTAACGGCATCATGATGTTTCTATCTATGTCACTTGGCGTCAGCATCAGAGCCTAACTGCCAGTTATAAATGGCCGTAATAAAAGAGGACATTTACAAGTATGGATTGCATTTTTATTACTCAGCACATACATATTTCTTCCTTCATAGCATTTTTTTTTTTTCTTTCTGTAGGAGCTGGTAAGGTAGTTACAGTAGCTCACACAGGGCAGGCAATTCGGGGTCACTCTTTTCTTTCAGGCAGTATTTGATTGAAAATTTGATCAACTTATATTTTATTTTTGTTTAGCCTCAAAGTAGAGAACCATGCTTGTGACTGAAAGGTTGATCCTTGAACTGGCATGATAAATCAGGGTGGAGAAAGTGAAAAACCAGAAGCACCCCTCCATCTTTACCACTACTGAGGGTGTAAATGTGTACAACTGAAAAAAAAAAAAAAAAAAAAAAGTGTAAGTGTTCCTGCAAAAGACTCTCAATTAAGCTTCCCAAAATAACGGTCATAGTAAGAAAACTAAAACTCCCTTTATATAAGTCCAAGGGTAACATCTCTTTTCATAACAGCTTTTCGTGTAGAGTTTCGAGGCAGGGATGTTTTGCATTAACACATGCACACAATCTGTTTTATCTGTTCTGTTGATTTGATCATGAATCTATTTAATCTGATTGTTTGTTTTGTTTTAGTTGAATTTGTTGTTGTTATTCAAATTTAAGAGCCCAACCAAAGATGGAGGCTGCAAATTAGCTCGTCACTTTATACATCTGTGCTTTACATCTTCATGGTTTATGCTGAGTTTATGTAAATTCAGGAGAGTTAATTAGATTTGTTTTGGGATAATATAGTGTTTGGTGTTTGTCTTTAGCTCTCTGATAGTCAAGAGTGCTGCAGGGATGCATATTAAATCATGAAACATGAAATAAGAACAAACCATGATCCACCACACAGCTGGACTGCGTGGGCGTGCACAGATTGTGTTTGACTGACATCTCCCTCACTCTGCTGCAGCACCTGTGAAGGCGGGGCAATTTACACCTTCAGCCTGAGCAGAGGACTAATCAGAGCAATGGAAAACACCTGTGGGGCTGAGCGGTAGCTGTTGGATTTTTGTGACTTTAGAGAGAGAAGAAAACAGGGAGTACTGTAACAGCTGGAAGCAAAGAGAGAGATCCTTTTTTCTCTGATGATTTTTTTTTCTATATTTTTTTATGCCTATGGATGGTTCCTACAGAATGGTTCCTTTTTTCATATTGTAAGTAAATCCACTCTGGTACCTTTATTCTTTTATGCTTATTTTTTCTCCAATGTATCTACTGAGCAAATTTATTGAAATTAAAAGCATGCAAGTTAAATTATTCATAAAACAAGGACCCATGGTTCAAGGTTCAGATTTATTGTCATTCTGCAATACAGGATTTCACAATAAAATGCAAGTATAGCCCCCTCCACGCTACACCCACAGAAAGAGCTTAAACACATAATAATATATTTTATATCCGAGAATAAAACAATAAAATAGGGGTGGCAAGACTAGTTTCAAGTAAATTAGAATTCCTAGGTGCAGTGCAAGCATGACATTTGGAGCTGAGGTATACGAGAGGTGTCACTTATTTACTGGGGGGGGGGGGTAATTACTTATTGTATAAGAATTACTATCCTTACTGTAATTAAGTTGTATTTTAAAAAAAAAAAATCAGTAATTTTACTCGTACTGTTTTTTTTTATTACAAGTATTGTACTGGCTACATTTCAAGCTGCATCAGTTACTTGGTACCCTAAAAGCAATAAACTGTGTGAAAGTAGAACAAAAGAAATTAACCCTTTATCACCTAAATTGACATCAGTTTTTCCTGTGATGTGTTTAGATGCCTTCCATAAGCATTTTAGCCCCTGAAATCTGAGAAAATTAATTTGATTTCTCGAGAAAACCTGAGAAAAACATGAAAAAAGAAACTTGGCAAGAATTGTCCCATGAATTGCAAAAACTCTTACTATACTTATATTTAAAATCTCATCTTATTACAGAATTATTATTTTTAGCACATTCTTAAGGTCATTCCTAGTTTTGGGTTGTTTTTTTTTGTTTTAAACTTTTTTTGTGCTTGTTTTCAGGTTATTTTCTTGTAACCTTTCACTAATTTCTTGCTTTTTGGGGGGCCATTTCTTGTTAAGTTTCTTGTTGCCTTCTTTTGATGTTTTTTTTTCAAAGATTTCAAGCCAATTTGCTCAGGTTTCAAAGGGTTAAAAAAAATCAGCTGCAGTATCTGTGGCTTCAGAGGGGAGACGCTGCACTCTGCAGACACGATGGAGCAGATACATGATGTGGCCTAAATGTTTGCATTCACTGGCTTAGTGGAAGAGGTTGGGAGGGGTCGGAATGGCAGTCGCACCTGAAACGGAACGCCAGGCCCAGTATTTACTGAAAATTCCAAATATGCAACAATGCAATAAAATGAAGTTTACATCTGTATGAGTTATGGTTGACATTACTCTTACAGCACAGGCTGTTTCTAGGATCCATGTTGTCCTTTAATATACTTTGGGATCTGCACAGGCATCTCCTAAATGTACTTAAAGTATTTAAAGTAAAAATACCTAATGCAGGAAAATCTTCAAGAAAAAAAAAACAAATCCCAAAAAGGAAAAAAAGAAAAACTCAAAATTCTTTAAAAAAATAATCCAAACAAAAATTGGCATATCATTTTCTGTGAATTGACTGATTAGTTAATCAACTCATTGTTGTAGCTGTATAAAGTGTTGATTTTGTTTTTACCAAAACACCATATAAAAGAGTAAAAATATAAAATAGCCTAAAAAGAAAATGCTTAAGTAAAGTACAAGTACTGTAAATTCATAGTACAGAACCTGGGTAATTGTACTTATTTACATTCCACCACTGCTGTAAACATGTTCACTTCTGCTAAAAAACAAAAAAATTGGCATTTTAACATGAGAGAATAATATGAGGATTGACTGGATTCTATAGCTGATCCAGTTTGCTTCATTTTATAGCCCTTGCGGTTGGCGCTTTGTGAAGGCTAAGTAGAGATGGTATCCTCTGTTGAGCTGCTGGTGAAGGTCCAGGCTGACTATGATGTTGTTTTAGATGTACTGGAAAATCTGTTTCTCAAAGCACTTTATAATAGTGGAGGTTTTTCATGGTCAAGGACTCATTTAATTGATACATATTAGGTCATAGATCCTCATTTGTTAAGATTTCGTTTCAGAGACCTCTATCTGAAAAGATTTTGGTCATTAGATATCATCAAAACCAGAATCTTTGTCGTTGACCACAGCTAAGAAGATTACTTTGGGGAAAGTAAAACATGAACAGAAAACAGAAACAGACACAGACACTCTTTTGACTCTTACTCATGTTGAGCTACTCTCTATAGTGAATTGATTAGTGAAAATAAACACTTCTCCATTTTTCTAGGGACCTCCTGGAGCTTCCTTAAGGACCCCTGGTTGGGTACCATTGCTTTAGACCAGACACTGCAGACCTTTGAGGTGCAGGGACGATGGCGGCTGTCTTGGAACAGGTTGGAACACTCTTCTGTGACAGTGTTAAAAATGTCAGACGTATTCTTAGATCATGGCCAGGGATGTTATCCAACCCAGCAGCGTTACTTATAGTCACTGTCAGCTGGGGTCTTCTCACATCTGCTGTGGATACTGATAGTGGCCGATCCTCTGGAGGTTGGTGGACTTGGCAACTGAATTTTTGTTGAGTTGATCAAAGTCGCCATAAAAGGTGTTATTCTCATCTGGTGAGAAGGCCTCACCCATACTTTTGTAGCTTGTGATAGTCTGGGTTGCCGATCACATGTTGGTGTTGGAGTCACTCATGGTCTCTCCTGATGCCCTCCCTTTACCTCCTTGTTGTCAGCCTTTAGCCTCGCTCTTGCAGTTCTGTATGCTTCCTTGTCACCTGACCCATGAATGCTCATGTTCAGCTATGGTAAGGCCTTAAAACAAAAGCTAAACAAGGATCCTCCAAGACACTAACTGCTCACTAGAACAGAACAGTTAATAAGTTGTCAGACAAATCAATGAGCTCTCTTCAGCATGGCAGCCACATTCCCATAGGAAAGAGTCATGTATGCCGAACAATACTAAGCAGTGGATAATTCCACTATGAAGGAAAATAAGTGTAAAAAGTGTCTCATCGCAGCGCCTTGGACCAACTCCAACCTCATCAGAGGGGGGAATTTATTTCGGAGTCAGAAATGCATTGGCTTTAATTTCACGCTGCGCGCATTTCGATACCAGCAAGAGGGTGTAAAAGGAGAGGGACAGGGAGAGAGAAAGACAAAGAGGAAGAGAGAGAAAATATGAAGTTTAATTTTCTGCCAAAAGTCACCATACCAAAGAGAATTAAAGTTGATACACTTACAAACAAAGGAGGAAGAAAGGGAAAATAAGATAAGGGGACAGGGGAAATGGTTTATATCAAGGTTATGGTAATTCACGGGAGGCGATTGGAATTTTGTTTTGCAAATAATTGAATTCATTCAGTGTTTGATGTCTTTAGTTTTGTGCAACTGATCGTCAGCAATGCTTTCAAAATTCCATTTTATTTCTGGGATTGTAGTCAGAGAATGGTTATAAACACAAGAAAAAGGCTGTGTTGTTGTTGTTTGTTGTTTGTCGTCAAGGCTGCTTGTGTGATGGAACTTTAAATATAGTGGACAGTGAAATGAGGGAATAAAGGCATAAACGCTTGACAACATATTGGAGGTTGAAATGAAACGTTTACCTGCAATTTTTTTTCATATTGTACATGGGAACAAAGTCAAACAGATCGAAACAATCAATGGTGCGGTACATTTTTGTGAGGATGATGTTTGAATGGCTTTATAAATCCAATGCAAGACTCAAATGAATAAAAAGGAGTCTAATTTTCTGACCAGCTCAAACTTTGGTGAATTATTTATGACCATAGACTGAAACAATGGAAGTATCTATGGTGATGTCACCCATTAGTTTGTGGACTAAAGGGTGGAGACTAGAGGGTGGAGACAACCATAACTCTAGTTGCCAGGTTAGTTAGCACCGTGCACTTACAGCTATGGTTAACTGTGATAACACTAATTTTCATTAGTGAAAAAAAGGCTTAAAACCATAAATTGGTGCAACCAAATGGTGAACAAGTGTTAACACGAACAAGTACCGAACAAGAGACAGCAACAGCTACATCTATACTCTGTTAATCTGGCGTTATGCCATGGTTATGTTACCCATGCAACATTGTTGCTCTGCTTGCGACTTCTCAGCAGACAGCATCCACCTGTCACTCCAATATAGCTATGCCCCTAATTATGCATAACTTTAAGTTTAAGGATGCACAATAATATTGGCATGTCATCGGTATCTGCCAATATCAGCTTGAAAATAAACTTTAGGACTCAGCCATCATGCTTTTTCGTATTTTGCACAAAAAATAAATATTACATACATGGGAAAGCATTGTATTTCATATCTCCATCTGCTGATGGGCCACCACAATCAGAGTATGCGTAATGTTATGTTAATTCCATTACAGAAGAAACTTGATGATAAGGACTCGGTGTAAGGAATACTTCGAAGACCTCCTCAATCCCACCGACACCCCTTCCGGTGAGGAAACAGGGCCTGGGGACTCAGGGGTGGGCTCTTCCATCTATGGGGCTAAGGTTGCTGAGGTGGTCAAAAAGCTCCTTTGGCGGGGCCCCGGGGGTGGATAAGATCCGCCCGGAGTTCCTTAGGGCCCTGGATGTTGTGGGGCTGTGGTTGACACGACTCTGCACCATTGCGCGGACATCAGGGGCAGTGCCTCTGGACTGGCAGACTGGGGTGGTGGTCCCTCTTTTTAAGAAGGGGGACCGGAGGGTGTTTTCCAACTATAGGGGGATCACACTGCTCAGCCTCCCTGGTAAGGTCTATTCAGGTGTGCTGGAGAGGAGGGTCCACCGGACAGTCGAACCTCGGGTTCAGGAGGAGCAATGCGGTTTTAGTCCTTGACGTGGAACTGTGGACCAGCTCTGGACCCTTGGTAGGATCCTTGAGGGTGCATGGGAGTTTGTCCAACCAGTCCACATGTGCTTTGTGTACTCTGAGAAGGCATTCGACCGTGTCCCTCAGGGAGTCCTGTTGGGGGGTACTCTGGGAATATGGGGTATTGGACCCCCTGATACAGGCCATCTGCTCCCTTTACGGCTGGTGCCAGAGGTTGGTCTGCATTGCCGGCAGTAAATTGGACTCGTTTACGGTGAGGGTTGGACTCTGCTAGGGCTGCACTTTGTCACCGATTCTGTTCATAACTTTAATTGACAGAATTTCTAGGCACAGCCAGGGTGTTGAGGGGGGGGTCCGGTTTGGTGACCTCAGGATTGGGTCGCTGCTTTTCCCGGATGATGTGGTCCTGTTGGCTTCATCAGGACGTGACCTTCAGCTCTCACTGCATCAGTTCGCAGCCGGATGAGAATCAGCGAGAGAGAGATCCTGCCCCAGGTGAAGGAGTTTAAGTATCTGTCGTGGTGAAGAGGGAGCTGAGCCGAAAGGCAAAGCTCTCGATTTACTGGTCGATCTTCGTTCCTACCCTCACCTATGGTCACGAGCTTTGGGTAGTGACTGAAAGAACAAGATTACGGGTACAAGTGGCCAAAATCTTCCTCTGTAGGGTGGCTTGCCTCTCCCTTAGAGATAGGGTGTGAAGCTCGGTCATCCGGGAGGAGGAGTAGAGCCGCTGCTCCTTTGCGTTGAGAAGAGCCAGATGAGGTGGCTCGGGTGTCTGATTAGGATGCCTCCCGGACGCCTCCCTGGTGAGGTGTTCAGGGCACGTCCCACCAGTAGGAGACCCCGCGGAAGACCCAGGACACGCTGGAGAGACTACGTCTCTCAGCTGGCCTGAGAACGCCTTGGGATCCCCTGGGAAGAGCTGAACGAAGTGGCCAGGGAGAGGGAAGTCTGGGCTTCCCTGCTTAGGCTGCTGCCCCCGCGACCCGACTATTGATAAGCGGAAGAAAATGGATGGATGAATGGATGTAGCCTTCTGTACTTTACTTCTATTTCTTTATTTTTTGCTTAGAGGATAGTTTGGATATGCTATTTTAGAGTTTTAGTCTTACTAGCTTTTTGGCTCTGGATGGCAATGTTAGTCTGTGGGTCAGTTCACTACTTAAGTTCATATTGAAATATCTTGAGAATTATTGAACAGATTGCCATAAAGATGTATCAGAGACTTTGGTGATACCTTGTCTTTTCATCTAGTGCAATCATCTGGTCACTTAATGTTTTTTTCAAAGCACTCCAATATTTACATTGCACAACAGTTGTGCAAGAGAGCAGGAAATTCATATGTATTTCCCATACATATTTTTTTGGAAATTCTGTTAAACTTTGTACAATCTAGAAGCTTGAGTTTTGTGTGCCCGTGTTCAGCTGAACCACAGACTGATCTCAGTACTCAGAGGAACTCCACTTTTTTCTGTTTTTCTTCTCTAGTCTTTCTACTTTTCCCTGTTATCGGTGTTTGAAGCCTTGCTAGCAGATTCATAAAGTCCCTGGATAAATCCAAGTTCTTCGCTCAAGTTGAAACATTTTAACTCATGGGGATGTGTCTTTGCATCAACTCATGACACCCTGGGCAAATTTCCAACACCAACGCATCTTTCCATTGACTTTGTTACACTAGCACCAGCTCTAAGATTCACATTGTGTTCGGCTGTTGTGTTATTTTAGTTTTAGATTCTTGTTTAGTGTATAAAGTGGATTGATTGATAGATGCAGCTATCTTTCTTACTTCAGTGGTGAAAGCTGACTGTTTTTGAATGTACAGGTTTGTCTTTTGACAGCAGCTTTGTGCTCCAACATCAGCTCGTTTATCATGTGGGCTGAGCTGCTGATTCGTTATGTCATCTTTTACCACCTCAGCTCACCTACTGTTGATACAAACAAAGAGGTTTGAGAAGTATTAGGATGGATGAGGCAGGAATTGGCATAAACTGTATGCATGAGTGTGTGTATGTGTTCATATAAAAACGGAATACAGTCGTTTTTTTATCAGTGTCCGTGTCAAAAAAATAGCAAACATCAATAAGAAGCAATCCCCATCAGCAATCCCCATCATCAACAGCTGTTTTTTTTTGCAGGAGATCTCAAAAAATAGTCACTAATCTTGGCACTAATACACATAAAAAGCCCTTTGGAAAACAATAAATTGGTAATTATTTCCCCAAATTAAAACTACTAAATATATCCTCAGTGGCTGAGCATGCATCCAACTCTTCGTTCTTTCTCAACTAAAATCCGAAGTCCTTGGTACTCAGTGAGGATTCTTTGTGCCTCAGTCTGCATTCAGCAGCCTCCTGCCTGCCTTTACTGTACCTGCCAAGAGCTGCTGCTATTTATGGAGCTGAGAAACTGCTACAGGGACCTTATCACACAACATGCATGGCAAAACAACACAGGCTACAGCACTGTCTTTTTGTCATTGCACTGAAGAGAAATGCAGTCTAATTAGGGACAGAAACACAAAAGAAGAAAAACACAAAAAAGCATAGCAGTATGTTTTTGGAAGCTCTTATGTGACAAAATGCTCATGTAATCCTCAGATCAGCCCTTGACCCTGTCTTTTTTTATCCAAGTCTAGACAGAGCCAGTAAGCTTTTAAATGCTCGAAAGATGATGACTGTACAGGAAACTTGTTCCCAGAGTAATGGCTGAGTCACCGCTGTGTTGCTCTGTGTGGGAGATGAAGGTACGAGCAAGCCTGCAGAGGGCATGGCTCGATGCAAAGACACACAGCAACAACCCAATGAGCAAGGTGAAATGTAGTCTGTTGATTTCCTATGGAGTTGGGTGACTAAGGAAGCTTGTGAAGGTTGGGTTGAACTCAGTCACAAAGATATACAAGGAATGACCTCGATCTTTTCACGCTCCATTACGTGATGGTGGCATGTAATGTATTAAGGGCCGATCACACCAAGACGTGCTAGAAAAGCGTTGCCAACAAAAACTATTCTTTCCCTATGGTACAGCGCGCCTGTAGGGAGCTCCTCCTCTTGCTTTTTGGGTGTGCATAAAAGTTAAAATATTTTTCACTTTTCAGCTCAAGGCACAGAGTCACACCGCTCATCAGTGGCACTTTTGGTCACACACACGCAGTATGCACACCCAGCCTAGATCCAGATGCATGCATCCATCATTTATGTAGTCATGTTATATGATGTACCAGCCCATTCGCATTCCGAAATTGTCAAATACCGCTGCTTTTGAAGTGCTTCCGGCATATGATCCCGACACCAAAAGCCACCTTTCACGTCTACATGATACAAAGCTGGAGAACGCAGCCAGACAGAACTGTTCGCGATGTTATTATATGCCGCCGGACAGCTGGACAGCACCTAATACCCCCAGCAGCATGATACGTGGTTGGTCAGCGTCAGCAGAGAATGTGGATGGAGGGAACCTGTTGTGTCCACATGACACGTCCCTGGAAGACATGAGGTTGAAACGCTGCTGGTTATGATGTAATATAAGGAGCATGAAGGTCCTGATAGGATGGGCAGGAGTGGTGTTGGATGGATCAAATAACCCCAGACTCTCATGTGGGAGTCTGGTGTTTGCTTCCTGTCTGAATGTGATGGTTTTCTTTCTACACCTTACCATGTACATCTTTTGACTAAACCTAACCATCCGTGCCAACATTTGCATTTGGTGATATCCTGGCGTTGATTGCCTTGTGTTTTTGTTGCCTAAACATAACCACGTTCTGTGTTATCATAACGTGCTTGTGTTGACATCACGGTAGTAGTATCCCTGAACATCAATAGCAGATGTAGAAGGATACCTAGAGCGTAATATGTAGATGTAGAAGTCCACTGAAAACTGGCAATATGTGACTACATTGGATGAGAATGTGTTAGTTGTACTTAACATCGCATCACGATATACTTGCATCTCATACGTAAGAAACATAGTCTTTTTCTAAACCTAACCCACAGACTTTATATGAAAGATGGGTAATGTAACAGCTTCCCAAAAGTGAAGCCAAAGCAGCTTGATTGCCCCCTGGTGGCTGGCTTCAGTATAGGTCATAAACCTTGCCCCTTCATTGATAGTGAATAGGACATGGGCTGAGCTAAAAAGTCAAAGCACAAATCAAATTTTTTTTCCAAATATGGTTTCTGTCATTTTTGGTTGTTCTTATCATGATGATGTATGTCTGAGTGTTAATTTTCCTGATAAAACTGGTTTTAATTAGTTATTTAATGCTATAAAACAAAGGATTGACAACATGATTGACAGCAGTGTGTGCTCATGGCACACAGATGGAGCACAGGGGTGGTAACTCAATACCGCTAGTACTGCACAGACTCTGGCTCCAAATAACATCACCAGCACAAGATGGCTTCAGGATATTTTGGCTTCATTTTTTATGATAGGAGGAAAAGGCCTACAGTCTATGAACTAACACAGTAGTTTTGGTGCCTAAACCCAACAGTGCCACCACCATGTAATGCTTTATTAAGAAGTTATGGTTGATGTATTTATGTGATGTATTTATCTGCGATAATTGCTATGAAATTTGGTGAAGACATACATGTTTTGTGAGGTCGTATAGTGTATCATACTGTGTACCATGCATAGATATCTTAGCAGCGTGAAAGGACTATCACTGATTTGTGTACAGTTTGCTTTGTTGTATTTTATAATTGTTCTTAAAATAAAAGATTGAGTAGAGAAAGTACCACAGTAAGTTCAACATCACACACATAGGCTATAACATATTGTTGCCTATGGCTAGCAAATAGCTGCCTATTTTACACATCCAGCAGTACACATAAGCAATGATAGCATGAATTCTGAGCTGTGTTTCTGTCCTCCTGACCAATGTCAGTACCATGTTCACTCTACTTTTAGCTGTGATTTAATCCTCATCATCTCAAGGGAAATATCTGGCTTTTTAGCAGCTAAATACACCATAGTCACAGCTTAAAGTACAAGTAAATAGACCAGATACACACACACACACACACACACACACACACACACACACACACACACACACACACACACACACACACACACACACACGTAGAGGCCTGGGTATCCACCCTGACACATAAAAGAGGAAACTGTTGCCATCGGAACATAATGTGCATCTATCTTCACCACATGCTCATTTTAAAATTTAATATGTGCTACAAAGTGTGTGATGACATGAGGACAGTGATGGATGACTTTATAAACCCAGTCCAGCATGAAGAAACATGTTCTACATGCACAAGTGAGAAAGCAATTACAGCAGAGATAATTCTCTTATATACACAAATGTCATCTCACTCCTCCTCATTCAGCGTCCTCCGTCTGTCTGCGTTTCCCTCACCACCGCTCACTTTTTCAAATATTTCAACTATTGGAGCTTTGCTGTATGTGTGTCTTTGACATGATCAGAGAGCAGGCTTGAAATTAGATACATTTTTTATGACAAGGGGACTCAGGCATTGACTTTAAGTATTTAAAAACAACAAATGCATCAATTTTGCAAGCTAACATAAGTCTGAGCTTTTTAGCCACATGGTTTTTCTGTGATTCATGTGGTTTGAGAAGGGTTGTTATATTATGCATTCACCTTTTTTTGATTAGGTTTTTCAGGACAATTACCACCAGTAGACCAAATGGAGAAATTATATGGTGCTTGCTGTGTGGTCTGCTAAAGGTGTAGTTGGTAACTTTTATGAAAATAACTTCTGTTATATTTGCTGAAACTGTCACTACACTGAAAAAAAGATTTCAGTGTCAACTAAATTTGTCAACGAAATAAAAATATTTTCTTCAATCTGTAACACATGAATTACATTTTTTTAATTTGATTTCCAAGCAGTTGTGTCAACTGAACTTGATAACTTGATTTGAAAAAACTTAATTCATTTAGGCGTTACTTATTGACGCAACTATTTTGAGTTGGTTAACAGTTGCCTTTTTTCCAATAGTACATGAGACAGATAATTGAAAAAAATCATGTTCCTAGTCCTCCATTTAGTGCTTCTGGTGGCATTCTCTAGAATCAGACCACAGCTGAACGAAAACAATTGGACCTCAAGAGTCTCTAACTGGTGTCAATCATGTGGGTCGCTGTTTGTGAATTACAGAAAAAAATGTCAAACTAGGCAGCTCTGATCAAATACAAATAAAGATTTTGATACTGCATTACCAGTTTTTTCTCTGTTTTCAGAAACATATTAGTGTACTGTTTAGCTGTTAAATTAGAAAGTTTGTGACCCAGCCACCATATTGGAAAAAGTTGAGCTGAAATGAAGCTCTGCCCACCGGTTTGAGCAAACTTAATCATTTCACAGCTAAACAGTACACTAAAAAATAGGCTATGTAAAAAAATAGGGAATGCAGTAACAGAATCTTTATTCATAACTGATAGTCAGGTGATTGACATGATTGGCAGCTGTGTGAGAGTCTCCTCAGCTCTCACTGGTTGTTTTTGTGCAGCTGCTGTAGATAGCAAATGCTTTTAGAGTCACTAAAAATTGGAGGAGTATGATTTTTTCCGCACATTATCTGTCTCATTTATAACTGTTTGGATATAGTGAAGGTTTCAGCAAATATGACAAAAAGTGATTTTTAGAAAAGTTACCAACTACAGCTTTAATTTCCTCGAACTCTAAAGGTCACGGGGAGTTAAAACCATCAATCTTCAGTCCACAGCTTGATTTTGAAGAGGCTAGTCTGCTCCTTTAGTTTGCAGTTTCTCTTTTCATTCTGATTGCACAATAGGTTAAAAGACACCATCGGTTACTCTGATGATAATAATTAGCACCTTGTTCCCGTCAGAGATTTGTCTGAAGCCTGTAATTTTATTTTACTTCAGCTCTGAGGCAGACTGTTTTGATGGTTATGTTCCTGAGTGCTTCTGGGAAAGGGGCAAGCAAGGCCTTTTCAGTGTTTTAAAATGTTAAAACAAGCTTTATAAAATCTTACATCTTCAAATTCTGCGTTCTTTAGTAAATTCAGCTGTGTTTCTTATGAAAAGGAGTCAGGGGAAGAATGTTCAAAAATGTACTGCTGGACCTTGTAGGTAGTTGATTAATTCAACTTGCATGTGGCAGCATGCACTGTATACTCTAATGGGTCTACAGTAATCATGTTACCATTATGCCAACTCAAAACTAAAACACCATCCATTTCAGTCAACCATTTATTCTGTCTAAAAGCACAAAATCAATTCTCACAGCATGTTGTGACATTGGTAGATGCAAAATAATGAACATTGACAGAAAGGTTACTGGCCAGCTTTTCCATGAGTACATTTTAAATCTGTTATGACTCACCTTGATGCTACTTTTAAAGCCGTTACACATCCATAGTCCAACGACACAAGTGTTTTTACTCATGTTGCCTGATTTGAACTCTTCTCAAGCCTGTATGGGCGTGTATGGACTGTGTATGATTGACAGCTCCTTCAGTCATATTAGTGTTTTGCACCTGTTAGGGCAGGGCAATATACAAAGCTGTTTCTGTCACTAAACTTCAACCATAGCTGAGTTCTAATCACACTGATATGTAAATTCTTTGAATTTCTTTTTTTTTTTAATGAAACAGAATACTGTTGAGAGATGAAAGCACATTTCAGCAGTGCACTCCTTTCCCTCCTATCCTCCCCTTTTCTTCCTCATACTGCAGGATTCAGCTGCACCAGTACAGCAACAGTAGGATAGTCATGCCTTTACACACCGCGAATGTAATGCTTACACTCACAGATGCACGCACGCACGCACATGCACGCGCACACACGCACACACACACACACACACACACACACACATTCACTCCCATTCTCATTGACAGTGTAGCAGTAACTTCTAACTATGACAGCTGTGAGATGTTCATCCAAATAGCACTTTTAATAGTAACAGCAGAATTCAGGATGGCTGTAACCACACACACACACACACACACACACAAACACACACATACACAATACATATATACTGTATCACAGTATTCATTCTATGAACCCATGTAGGCCTTCATAGAAAGAAAGACTTATATCATACGTACACTCCTCACACTACTACAGAGACATAAGGATGCACATGCACGCACTCTGCAGAGGACTGGGTTGCTATAGTAACATCAGTAGAGAGATACATAAGACATCTTGTTTGGTCACTGCCCTTTTGAAATGCTCGTCCCCTGAGGTACTTTTCTGAGGAGATGAGAGTGTAGTCTGGAGATGGGCTATGTGAGACATCCTGTGCTGCATTTACAGCAAAGATTTACAGATATCTCTGCTCCTGTGTCTGAGTGTGCTCATATATGCCATCACATGTCACAACACAACAAAATCTCACCCTGACAATTTATCATATTGTAATGTGATTTTTTTTTCTTTTAAACCTAGTACAACAGGAGGAGTCATGTTGGAGGTCTACATGAAGCAGCAGACATTGGACTCCATTGTTGAGCTTTTTCCATTTTCCTCATCTCTACAACAATGGTGGTGAGTCCACCAACTGGCCAACATGCACCACATATTAGCCAAAAACCACAAACAAAACCAAAACATACAGAATCTCTTTGACCAATGGAGCCACTACAGTATAGATCCTGAGGTTGGCATGACAACCAAGCAGCCTAATATCCCTAGAAACTACATCCATATTTGACTCTTTCTCACCTCACAATTTACATCCAGTGTAAATTTTGAGTGTTAGCATAGTAGGGCTGCAATTATCAGTTGTTTTTATTGTCAATTAATCCGTCACCTCATTTCTGGATTCGCTGATTAGTTGTTTGGTCTATGTCATAATATGGTGAAACATATTGATCAGTGTTTCCCAAAGCCCAAGACGAGATCCTCAAATCCTCAATTATTTTGTCCACAACCCAAAGACATTCAGTTTATTGTCATAGAGGAAAAGAGAACCATAAAAAAAGAAGCTGGAAGCACAATATAAAAACAAAAATAATACTCAAACCAATTAATCAATTAACAAAGTAGTTAGCAATCATTTTTTTAGTTAACAACTAATTCACTAATTCATTGCAGCTCTACACTGAAGGGATTAGTGTGCCTCATCTGTGAAGAGGCAGGAGGTAAGGGTCTACTGAAGGTCAGCCGGTGGATAGAGTGTTTAGCAGGTCAGTTTTTTAGACTCACAGACCTGCATTAAATGCTCACTTTTATACTAACAGTAATCTTAACCATACCTTAACTACGGTCTATGATATAGTTGCTTAGCCTTGGCCTGGTCATTGAATGCTTAGTAATATTGTGTTTTGCTGAATTGTTCAATGCTGAAAATCTGGTTTTGCAATCAGAGTTGCATTTTTTAAGAGTTTATATGTACTCTTATTTATTTTATTCCTTAATCTTATTTCCAAAGTTTTTGTCCATTATTCCAGTCTGTGAAAAAAAGTGTTACTCACCGAGTTATTTGATGAAACATGGGGACACGACATGATTGGCTTGATGATCTCACACTTTCTTGAAGGTTAAAACCCAGATTCCTTGCATTAAAAACCAGAATAACCAACCTGTGGTTTAATGCCTCTGTTGCCTTCGTAAAGATGCAGTTACAGTTTACATCCATCTTGTAGTCATGACATTTGGCATTGCTTCGAATATGCTTCGAATATAGATGTTACAGCAATGGACAGAGGATCTAAATCATCAGCACTGTTTCAAGGTGGGGTTAAGAACAAGATTAGTGTCACCAGTTCAGTATTTGACCAAATTGCTCCCCTTCTGTTCCTGAGTTATGATGCTGAGTAATGGCCAGAGAAGTGTTTTCAGCAGGACATTATCAAGTCACAGTGAAGCTGATCTTTGACCTTTTGGATTTAAAATGTCATCACTTCATAATTTTATCCTATCAGACAATAGTGTGAAGTTTCATAATAAACATATAAACTCTTGAGTTATAGCCAAAAGTATTCTTTTTGAAGTCACAGTGACCTCGACCACCTAATTCTGGTCAGTTTATCCCTGAGTCCAAGAGGACATTTGTGCCAATTTGAGGGATTAAAATATCATATTCACGAGAATGAGATTGTCAAAGTGACCTCTAACCCTGACCACCAATATGTAATCAGATTATCATTTAGTCCAGGTGGACATTTGTGCCAAATTTGAGGAAATTACCTCAAGACAGTTTTGAGTTAGTGCATTAATGAGAATAAGAGGGGCAGAAGGTGAGAGTGATCTTGACCTTTGACCCCCTATTTCTAACCAGTTCATCACTGAGTCCAAGTAAACATTTTTGTCAAATCTAAGGAATTCCCAAAAGATGTTCTTAAGATATCATGTTCACAAGAATGAGGCAGACAATAAAGACTTTGAATTTGACCTTAGACCTTTTGGATATAAAATGTTATCATTTCATCATTTCATTTTATTAGACATTTGTGTGGAATATTGTCATAATTTAGGGTATAAATTCTTGAGTTTATGGCCCAAAGCATGTTTTTTGAGGTCACATTGACCTTTCACCACCAAAATCTAATCAGTTCATAGACAGTGCAAGTAGACGTTGGTGCCAAATTTAAAGAGATTCCTTCAAGGCATTCTTTAGGATCATGTTTACGAGGATAAAATGCCACAGTGGAAAAAAAAAAAAAGACATGTACCGCAACGGTAATGCAAAGTTGAATCTGGAGGTTGGTCTATAAAATCAATTTGGCGTTTAAAAAAGTACACTAATTTTGATGTTTGCACTTGTTTTTTCATTGAGTAAAGAGGTAAAATTGAG
The DNA here is from genome assembly GCF_008729295.1 of Plectropomus leopardus. Taxonomy (NCBI): domain Eukaryota; kingdom Metazoa; phylum Chordata; class Actinopteri; order Perciformes; family Serranidae; genus Plectropomus; species Plectropomus leopardus. The sequence goes on along the minus strand of NC_056470.1, from coordinate 6,329,602 downwards.
GGTTTGTTCACAGTTTATATCTCTTCTAGCAAAGTAGTGTTGTCTTGTGCACCCACAAGAGCTATGGCCATAAACTATACAAAACATTACCCAGGTTGTAAAAGGATGGATTTTTCTTTTAAATTCTGACGGGGGGATGCAAACGAAGACAAATCCAAAGACTCTGAAGCACTAAAAACATGAATCATGCATGAGGCGCTACAACTCAATATTAAGGAGGTGTTGCTGTGACGCTGGGTGTATAGCTGGCAGGTCTATATGAATTCAGGCTGTGTGGGTGGTGATGCACTGTGGTCGATAGAATTCACACTGGGCCTTCAATATCACACCATCACACAGTCTCTTCAGCTCAAAGCTCCATCTTAACAGAGGTAATCATTTATCCTCTGTGAATCCACAGAAATGACTGTCTGCCACACACACACACACACACACTCACACACACACACACACACACATTAGTCAATTCTCGCTCCCTCTGCTGACACCGTCACAGATAGAGTGATGAAATGATTTTCTCCTCCAGTGCTTTTCAATTCACATTAGGGGGAATATCGTGCCCCCGTTTTAAAACGACTGCAGGTAAATCAAACTATATTGGGTCCACAGAAAAGCCAGCCCTTGTCTCTTTATCAGCATGATCTAGAGAGGGCCATATATGTAATTGCATATCTAGCTTATTTTAAAATGGAGAGTAATTTTTATGATATGGTTTAAGTGCGATGGGATTTTTATGTAAAGTCTAAATTATAATCATTTTTGCTCTATAACTATTGATATTTTATGGCACAATAGTAGAATCGCTTCAGAATATAGTGTGAATGTGGCTGAGAGTCCAACAGATTTTTGCTACATATATTTTACACGGGGGATATTCAACTTGCCTTGTTTGGGGGCCACTTTTGCAAAATGAAAGGAGGCCAGGAGCCAGTAGCAGCAATTCCAGGATTTTAGGATGGTTTTAGGATTTTAGGATGTTTCTGGGACTTAAGGACGTTGGGGGCTTAGCTAGGACACCTGGGGAGTGGGGGGGGGGGGTGGGCGGTTGTCCTTTGGTACTTGTTTTAATTTCAATTTTGAGGCTCCTTTATGCACTCTGGCACCTATGTATACTTAAAGTACAAAAACACTTTTTCCTATTTTTGTTGTGAATTAGACAGTGGTTGGGGGGCCACCAGGCACCCTTTGGGGGGCCAGATTTGGTCCGTGGGCTGAGTATCACTGTGTTACATCGTATATACCACTGCAATATGACGTATTGACTTCTGGATATGAGAAAAGAAATCTGCAGTCAGTCATGCTGATTATCTCTTTCAAAGTTTGCTCAGACCTGGAACTGGTACAACTTTGTTAGCAACAACTCACACAAACCTCCAATAAGAAACACACACTAGCTTACACACAACTCAAAGAAAACAGAAAATTTCTGTTAAAACTGGCTGCAGAGGAGCTGATGAACAAAAAGCTCTCTGAACAAGAACAAAGCACTACAAAGCAAATCAACGCTCAATGCCAGCGTAATGACATCTGGGAATTAAATCGCTTTAGAGAGCTGCAGTCAGGTATTACCATCCCACGCTAACTCCAAAAAACACACCAACAAACTCTGCTATTCTCTGCTATTCAAATTGACGGCACAGAGTCAAAACATTCTTTCTTTCTCCCGTTCCTTTCCCACCTGGCAGAGGATTGATATCCTGACAGCTGTTTTTAGTCCCAGCACTAGCCAGCAATTTGTTTTACTGGCTCAGTTTTTGGCCTGATCAGCTCAGTGTTTCAAAATGTTTATCGTTAACATACATATCTCCCGTAGAAAGTAGCCTTAAATAGCCTTCAAAAGTAAGCAGCAACAAGTGTTTACCTCCTGTTTTAATTACGACAAATGATCTGTCTGAGTTGAAAGAAGGCCTGCATTACGAACTGTAAATAGGACATTTTAAAGACAGGCTTTAACCTGGCAGGGAAGGCCTAACAAAAGATAGTATTGAGCTGCATTATGGGAAATAGAGGATCAAGCATTTTGGATTGTTTTGACCTTGACATTGTAAAAATACAGTAGAGTGCTACAGGTATAATATTTTTTGTAGGCTGACCCTGACGTTAGTGTAGCTGTGGTTTTCTCAACCTAAAGCCATGGGCATTTTTTCATTGTTTGAATGTTAAATTGTGAATCTACACTGGTTACAGGCATTGTGTTTTCTCAAAAGAAACTTTCGTATTCACAGGAAAATGCACAGTTTCTGCTCATTACATGCATTCAGTCTCTTTTCATGATAAACTTCGCATAAAGGTTTAAAAAAAGTGGTTTTTAGGTTTATTTCCTTACGTTTAGAAAACCAAATCATGTGGTTTGGTGAAAAAAATAAATAGATTATGGTTTGGCTTACAGTAAGCACATTTGTGAATGAAGCCAATGCAGAAGTGTCAAAAACTGCAGTTGCTCTAACGTCCACTTGAGGCTGGCTCTAAAACAGATTCAGTCTTTAACCTCTCGTCCAAATATGGTCACTGATGGCCCCAAAAACCAACATGGTGTAGACCGAAATGCTGAACTGGCTTCAAAACGGGAGTCCACAAATCAATGTGTGAGGTCACTGTAACTATGCCCATTATTTTATGCAGTCTGTTATCCCATCTACCTCTGACTTTACCTGCCCTATTCAAACTTTCTCACTTTTAATACCTTGGTAATTGCCAAGAGCATCAAAAAATAGTGCTGTGCATCTCATACTGCTGCTAAAGGGTGTTTCGGTCTATCTGTGTCTAATGCTTCGGGCCTCTCACTTGGCATCGGTATCTAAAGAGTTGGGAGTGAGACCGGGTTGCACATACCTCCCCTATGTACAACAGTGCACTGTCCATGGTGCTGAAACAATAGCTAAGGGATAGTCACATGCATCTCAGCCAATAATTTCATTGTTTCTTGCTGTTTCCTTTTACAGTTTAATAAGCTTAAACAGAGGGGGCAAAAATACAACTGCTGTGGCTAAACCCCCGAAAGACAGTTTGTGGCACTGGGTATCAAAAATAAGGATATATCTATGAGGGAAAAAAGTATGATCAGATTTGATTATGTAATTTTTTGTTTCTTCAAAGTATTACAGTGGCTGCAAAAATTAGGTATAAAATGCGTATTTTCAAGCCCGCTGTAAATAAAGTTTGGTACTTAGATTCCTCAAAGGCATTCATGTGTCATCAGTGCTTTGTAACTTAACTAATACTAACAAAGAAAGTCAGCCTCATGAGCAAATAGTCATGTTTTGAGTAAAAATATCCTCAGGTCAAACTGGGTTGCATTAGTATAATATAAATGATCATTAAAAGATGGATGTTGTGTTAAACTGAAGCAGAGTTTTGTCAAAACTATGTTAAAATGTGAATCATACGGTCCTGCAACATTCACACCATGCCAGCTTTTATTCATAGCAGATAACAAGGAATTCAGTATTCAAAAACCTGGTGCCATCCCCTGCAGTTTGGGTTATTGCTGAATTTAACACCCACTGGCCTCGGGAATCATTGACTTTATTTCTCCTCACAACCTTTTGCCACTTAATTCACCTTGGCCAGAAGGAGAGGCAGTGACAGTCTTTTTTTATACACAGTTTAACTTTACAGAAACAGAACAGGATATAGCTGCTGCAGCTGCACTGATACACGCAAGATACAGCACACACATGGCAGTCAGTGATTATCACTGGAAGAAAGACTGAGAATGGAAATATTAACGGGATTATGAAAATCCAATTAATTATGTATTGATAACTCTGGTCAGTTTCAACCCAAACATGAACATAACATGTATTTTTCACTAAGCCTCTCCTCTTTTTTAATTTGAACTTGGTTCCCTTATCATCCCAGCTGTTCATCAGAGACCACATGACGTGAACAGCTTACGAAATAGAAGAAATTTCAGTTAACATGATCAAATTCTACAGAGGTAATTATTTGGATTTATTTATGTGTCATAAAAGAAAAAAAAGTATTTCTCTTCCTCAGCCTAACTTATGACTCTCTCACACACACACACACACACACACACAAACACACACACAGAGGTAATTACCCATGGTTCTCTGTGGGGCATCTGTTCGTCTGATAAGACTTGGGTTCATCTATCTCTCTTAAAAATCAGTTGGTTCTGAGAAATCATCGCCTGGACCTCTGGCATGAAATGACCTGGTGTGGTCTGTGGAGTAAGGTGTGTGTGTGTGTGTGTGTGTTTGTGTGTGTGTGTGTACGTGTGTGTGGCACTGTAATGCTTCCTCTCTTTCTCTGTCATTCACTGTATCAGCTGGTTGTCCACCTGTTTCATATAGCAGTGCTGATGATCAGGGCTATAGACAGGATTTTAGAAATGCTGAGCCTTTGTCTAAACCAAATCTTGATCTCCTCCAAATGTGTAACCGAAATAACTTAATTAACTTTTGTGTCTACTCTCTATAAATGTTTTCTCACTAAATGCTATTTTAATGCCTTCTCCACACAGCAAGGATATTATGCTGGGGGAAGAAATACCAAACCACGTTATTTTTTAGCTTCTATTTCTCTAGATGAATCCAAATTTAAAGATCTCTAAAGAATTGATACTTGACTTCCTTTCGTCAGGTAAACAGAAATAAAGCTCCAAATGAAAGTTTGTACACACCTTAGCCTCACTGAAATACCATCAAATTATCATATATCAAAATTGTGTTCAAAGCTTGTTCTGCTTTTCCCAAGTGGCTTAATGGACTTCACCTCAAATTAAAAAATCTATATGTTTCCTCTTACCTGTAGTGCTATTTATTTGTTGGAGATATCGGCCGTAGAGATTTTGCCTTTTCTCCAATATAATGTAACTACATGGCACTTGGCTTGTGGTGCTTAAAGCTCCAAAATAAACACATTTGGAAAAACTCAAAAGCAATGTTTCTTTCTAAAAATCATGACCCTGTGACTCAAGGTAATCCACAGACCTTGGTGTGAGCAGTTTCATGTAGGAACTACTTTGTTTTAACAAAACTGCAAAGGAACAAAGGAAGTGTGACACTACTGCTAGCTCAGCTAGCACCACTGAAGTTAAAGCTCAGCCGAAGAGGACACCATTTATGTTTACATTTCGCATTTCCTTCTGTGCAGTGATACGGTTAGCAGGTGAAGTTCAGTAGAAAATAGTTCCTACATAAAACTGCTCTCAACAAGGTCCTTGGATTATCTTGAGTAGCTGAGTCATGATTTCTGTGAGACGTTGCAGTTAAATTATTCAAAGCTGAAGACATCTTTACGCCCAATATCTCCAACAATCGGCAACTCACATAAAAGCAATCTACATTGATAAACAGCACTACAGGTATGAGGAAAAATTAGGATTTTCAGGTGAACTGTATCTTTAAAATATAATCAGCAACATCACCTATTATAGAAATACTCTCGTAAATATAGGTATATATACAGAGTGGAGAATTTTAATAGCCGCCGCAGCAGGCCTGAAAGGATCTGTGTTTGTTTTAAATAAAGGCACCCAGATGCTCCTGATCGCAGGGCTTGTTGAGGGCAAATCCAGCACTGCAGTTGCCTGTCTGAAGGCCTGCTGTGTGAAGAGATCAGCGTGCTTTGGATTCTTAATTTTCCTCAAAGTTACGCAAACATCTCAAGCCTGTATGAACGCTCAGACAACAAAGAGCTGCGAGACTTCAGAGAAATGTCAAAAATCACATTTCTGCTGCTCACATCCACACAGCACCGCTCACAAAAGAAAAAAAAAACTATAAGTGAAACAAATCCATATGGAGAATTTGCACATTTACTTGGGTTTCAAAAATACTTCCCACTGATTTATATACTTATACTTATAGAGAGTGTGTATCCATAGCAGCATGAAGAGGAAATAATGAAATATGCTGCAGCATTATGAGCATTTCTTATTGTGGGAATGATTTTGAAGACATTCGTCTGCATTTAATGACTGTGTAAAGGCAGGGGAGCCTGAGAATAAAGAAAAACACGGTACAGAAAAGACAGTCAAGTTAAGAGAAAGAGAGATTGCCACCTTCAATTCTCTGCCCAGGGATAAAGAGATCGCTACCCTCCATTTCACAAGTCTGTCCCTGATGAGCTGGTTTAGTCGGTTCTGCTTAGAGGTGGGCCAGCCACAATTACTGGCAATCCACTTAACTCGTGACAGCTTCCCTAAACGTGATAAATTACACTGGCGGGGCAGAAATAACATTCTAAACTTTTGTTTGATGAATTTGGTCTCTGTTTTGTTCCAAAACTTTGCAAGGTAATGAGTGTAGTCCCACAACTCCCGAGGTTTTAATTGGTGTGTTTTGTTGTGATTGTTTTTCTGAGGAGTGCAGGAGAGCGTTAGTGACACTGATTTATTTCTGATCTATCTGTCTATCTGTATGTCTGTCTATTTATCTATCTGTCTCTGTCTGTCTGTATCTATCTATCTATCTATCTATCTATCTCTCTATCTATCTATCTGTCTATCTATCTATTTATCTATCTATCTATCTATCTATCTATCTATCTATCTATCTATATATCTGTCTATCTATCTATCTATCTATCTATCTGTCTGTCTGTCTGTCTGTCTGTCTGTCTGTCTGTCTGTCAAGTTTGAAGACTTCCCTGAAAAGGTTAGAAAGTGTGTATCTACATTCTGACTCAGGTGTGTAATTGATGTGACAGTGACGATTAAGACTTAGTTGCATGGGCAGATCGTGAGACAATGGGGCCCCTGGGCACAGACATGCAGAGGGCCCCACCACACAGACTTTGTGTTGGTTTGCCTCATTTTTTATGTTGTTTTGCATCTCTTTGGAGTTGTGTTTTGTCACTTTAAAGGGAATTTTTTTTTGTTTTGGTTGTTATGTGTCTCTTTGTGGTTATTTTGTTTATGCTTTAAACAATTTTGTGTCATCTTGTGCTTGTTTTGTGTTCTTTGTAATCTTTTTGTGTCTTTTGTGGTTTTGTTGTGTGTCATTGGTAATATTTTGTAGTTTTTTAGTCAATTTATCTATCCTATCTCTTGGCTAGTAACGTTAGCTGTAATGTTTCATGTAAATGAAAATGTATTGACCACAATACATTTTCATTTACTGTTTCTTCTCCTTTCTTTTGTGGGATCTTAATTTTTTGTTTAGGTCCTGGCATAGCAAGGAAATTTGCTCATTTTTTGTGATGATTGTGTATAAAATAAGATTTATTTTTGAGATTATGAAACAGGCTACATTTTACTAAAGAAACAATAAATACATGCATTTATTGTTTGGTTTTCAATCAGTACTGGTGAACATTTTTGTTTAAAAAAGCTGAGAGAGCTATTGGCCCTGCATAGGCAGCTCAGTGTCAACCACAAAATGTACAAGAGGCCTTGAGTTTAGCTGCTACAGCACGAGGGTTAAGCATGAAGTGACAGTTTTTGTTTGTTTGTTTTTTTGGCTTGCTTTCCTCAAACATTCAAACACAGAATGACTTCTTGATGACTTCATCATTTATGAATGCAAGTAAAATGTGTAAAAAGCCAGACACACACAGGCTCATGCAAACATTAACCATGTCCAAAACACACATCATGTAATTCCACAAATGTTCACATTCTGCTAAAGCCAGCCAGTGAAGGTCAACGGAGGGACCGTCGCTCACGCAACTTCCTCAACTGGCTTTGAACACTAATGCCAGTTTGGCTCCTGGGGCTCCACAATGTCAAGGCAACACGCCAGCCATCATGTTCCTGATGGGAGCCAGGGACCAAGAAACATTGTGAAACACCAGAGGCTTTGGCTGCAAAGGCCTGGCAAAGTGAGAAGCCTTTATGCTTCGTTACGGATCTGAATCCAAAACACTTCATTAATGCAAGTAAACATTCAATCCCAGCAACTGGATTTGAAATTTCTAAACTGTAATGTAGATCGATGAAAACAATAAATGCAGGGCTGCGTAATATCTCTCTGCCTCTTTTCTTTTCTGGGACAATAGATTGGTTTCCATTCCCGCTTTGATTCATCCGTCCATCTGGCACTGGCACACAGTCCCAAACACTGCTGATCAGATTTTGCTGCATGCATGGGGAAAATGATGCTTATTACCACTGCTCTACAGCATTTTCAGAAGTGGGTTAGATAAACAATATTTTGAGAGATGTATTAACTTTCTGTCAAATAGTGAGACAAAAACTTTGACAGTGATGTCTTTATGTTTGATAGTGAGTTGATTTGGACTAGTCGAGATTAGCATGACGTTAAAGACTAGCAGAAAATGGCATTGTTCAGAATAATGTTGGAACTATTATTGAGGACTACATCCCGACTTTAGCTCTGTACTTGATGGAGAGACACGACATTTTTATCAATCATCTCTTCTCACAAATTTCTTACGATCTGGCCTAAAAGTGCTTTTTCCCATTTAGGGTGTATAACATAGTTGCTTTTTCTTTGTTTCTTTATAAATTAATTGTGTCTCTCTATCTCAAGTTGGCTATACTTTGCCTCTGACTCACACACACACACACACACACACACACAATTGCTTTAATTCTTCACCGTTATTCTTTCTCTTCCTTGTGCCCTCCTCTGTCTCTTGTGCATATCTTCTTTCTGACACACACAGAATCACTGACATTTTCACCCTTCTTTCTCTCTCTCTCTCTCTCTTTGCTTCCACCTTGAGCCAGCCTGTCTTTGCCCTCCTCTTCCCCCCATCTCATTCTGATGCATGGCTGTATATTTGGCCTTTGTGGAGACTGCCTCGCTCCTGGAGGATTCTCCTGGAATCAATTTACCCTGCCTGTGCCAAGCCACTGATCAACAATTTACAGGCCATCAACTGCTGGGGCTGCTGGGAGGCTGTTTAACCGGTATATTAGGTGTCGGACATGACAGAGCATTTACAGCAGGTATAGTCCCTTTAAACACAAAGAGTGCAACATATCAGGAAAACCTTTGATATACTGTGTTTGTACAAATGCATCTGCACCAGTTTTATTCAACCAGCAGTGCCCTGAGTGTTTGCTGACATGCTGCCTTTTGGGACCTAAGTGGATTTAATCGATGAGGATTTAGTCTGTAACACAAATGTGCTGCGGCAAACTGTGTTCGGAGCTCTAAGCCGGGATCTCGTAATTCAAATATTTTGTGATGTAGCTTATCGGCCAAGGTTTCGGTGGCAGGTCAGAATTCTGTTTGGCAGCGGTGGAGTTGAAGGATGCATGGATAATTTTGCACTTAACCTTCATGTAAGGCTAATTCATACATGTAAACCCCATTACAGAGCCCTCACATGTCAATGCTTTATTTTGTTGAGTTGTGAAAATGGCAGTATACAATTTAAAAACCCAGCTCCATATCCGTATCCATGGAGATTAATTAGATTCACAGGGGCTCTCTCTTTCTCTCTCTAGATTCTCTAGAGAAAGGGGGGAAAAAAGACAGTGAAAGCAAGAAAGAACAAGAAAAAACAAGCGAGGAAGTGGGAGGGACAGTCAGGCAGTTCAAACGACAGACAGGCAGATAGGAACGTAGCGGTTGCCATGCGACGGCCATATAGAGCGGTGATGGCCGTGGTAATGCTACCTGGCATTCTGTTCAGTGATTTAATCAGCTCGCCCAGCCAGCCATAAATCATCATCAGGCTGAGTTACAAAAGCTTAAAGGAGAAACACAGACAAACAGCCGAACTCACGTCACCGCTGCTGAAGGGAGAGCTTGTTGCTCTGAATGGTGTTTAAGTTTAAATCTTCTCTCAGAGTGGAACAATTACATGGTCCAGTGTGTGGTGAGTCAGTGGTAGTCCTCAACATTTGACTGTGTTTTCAGGCCAGTATAAGACTTAAAACTAAAACTCAAATTAAGTCGAATTGTTTTTGAAGAAAAATCAGTATATTAATCCTCAGTGTTTTTTTGCTATGATATTTACTCCTTCATTAGTGTTCTCCAGGGGGGGCTTATTTTTAGCTCCAACTGACAATGTGGGTGCTGGAAGTGCAGCTCGTGCAATACCTGTGTGGGTCGGTGCTGAAAATAGTTTGTCTTTTCACTCCAATTCCTGTCCTTTTGTCCATCTTTATATACAGTCTATGCTTGTCACCTATTCAGTTGTTTTTATAAATTTTGAATGATGTTGGAGCACTAGTTTGGATAGAGACAGATGGAATTTGTGGTGGCAAGTCATTACATTGAACTGGAAAGGGTCGAAATTACCTGGGCGCCATGAGTTATTTGTCGCTTTTTCACCAAAGAGAAAAGCCAGATGTTAGTTGGTGTTTGTGAGTTTTTTGTCCGGTGGGAAAGAAGCTTGAGCATGCAGGAGCTGGCATGACTCAGCAGGTTTTGAAGTAGCAAGGCAAGGGTCTCAGTGCTAATGTGTGATATGTTACGGTTGGTAGTGCACCATGGAATATGAAAAAAAAAAATTCACAATAACTGTAGAATATATGGTTTATGTGTTTTGTTTTTTTAATTGCTTTACCACCCGGAGCAGTTCAGGTGGTTAACAACACCTGCCACCATAGAGCTCGTCAACTTATTGGTGTGCATTATGTGTAAATATAGTTGTGGTTTCATCTTTTCAAACATTTTGAACTGACAAAGATCCAAGTGGGATCGGAACGTTGTTTGTCATCATTAAACTTGTGTGGCATGGAGTAGGTGTGCAAACATTACTTTTTTTGTATGTTGATGCTTTGTGCCTACGTGATATAACTCCCCTCTCTCACATTATATTTCCGTCTTGCAATTACCATAATAATGTTCTAACTTGCAGTGGAGCATTGTAGTAATGATTAATGACAAAACTGATTTCATACATATAAACATCTTTAATTAATTACTGAGGTGAAGTTTACACAAAACCATAACTTTAGCATTCTCCTCACTGCCTCCATCAGTCTCCTGCTGTCTTCAGATCAGCTCCTGGCATCTAGGTTCACAAATTACAGGCTGTGTTCAATTTTGTCAGTTTATGAAAGACTCGCTTACACAATGATAGGAACAACATGGGCAAATTGGATTTTAGCTGTGATCTGTAATTAAAAACCCAACCTAACGGCCATCTTGGCGGGCAAGGCACTGGGCAAGGAGATGAGATCCATTCAATTACTGCATCTGTGGGCCCTGTTAGCCTGCGCCTGACTCTGGTGTACGTCTGTCTCACTCCTTGCTGTGCTCCAAAATAAGATGTCAAAGTAGCTTACTGTCACTGACAGTATTTAAGGGTTTATTTTTATAATAATCAACACATTTTTCATAATGATTTTATGTCTCGAGAATATGTTCTGTGAATGTTATTTCTAACACTGTTTCAAAGCTGTCTTCACACTTTTCAGAGCAAGTTTACCCTAAAGATCTCAATCTTTCAGCGTTATGTTGAGCCTAGACTTTGCCTGAACATGCATGTGATGCCCAAAATCTTGACAGCCAAGCAGGGAAACCTAAGCCTTTTGACAATTCACTCAACAGGCAAACAGCATGCAATCCGCCCCTGCCTGCGACACTCATCCACCAAGTTCTCATATTTGGCAGTTTACCTCTTGTTGGCCTCTTCAGTCCTCATGGGGGAAGAGACTGCTACTGTTTGCCCAAATGCTTTTTGTAAAACACATTTCAAGGGCCATTAAATAATTCATAGCCTTTATTACCTCCTCCAAGGAGGTCATGTTTTTGGTTTAGTTTGTTTGTTTGCCTGTCAGCTGGATTATGGAAAAAAGTACTGGCCCAATTTTCAGTAAATTTTTGAACAGACCTGAATCACAGGGCGGACACACAAATTATTTTTCACTTTCATAAACATTTTGAGAGAAGGCATTTGGCCTTGGTGGGATAACATACATATTTAATGGTAATAAAGTTCATTAGTGACAAAATAGCCAGTTTTAGAATTACGATACTCCATATCACAATCCATATTCATGGGTACCAGTAATCTTCTGGGTTAGTCTGCACACATAGTTGCTCAAACTTCATACAGAAAGCAATTGTTTTTTTGTCATTTGTAACACAACGTCACAATTATAACAATGTTTTTTTTTCTCTCAAACTAACATGTATCTATGGAAAGGTAAATACATACACAGCATGCACATAACTATACTCTATATATCAGACATATTAATTCTAGTGAAAAGGATTGAGGAAGTTATATTGTCAGAAATGGAATTTAATACAATAAGTACATTTTCTTTACTGTTTATTCTAGAGCCCGACAGATATGGGATTTTTGATACCAATACCGACTCTGATTTTATGATATGGCTGATATGGCCACCGACATAGTGAATTTTTGAGCTGGAATGATAATAGATCATTTCTATGTGGACGGTGCACTGATTTTGCACCGATATGACTATGTAAAAGTACTCAGAAGGCTGCTTTCTTTTTTTTAAAACAATTTGCTCATTGAACATTACACACAAACAAATATAAAGAATAAATAAAAAATAAAATAAACACCAGTATTGTATGTGTTCAGTATCAGTCTTCGCTGACCACTTATATGAAGAATATGAAAATAAAATACACATCAGTACTGTATGGTCTTTGCGGACCATTTAAATAAAGAATAAATACAGTAAAATAAATAACTACAAAAACATCAGTACTTTTCAGTATCAGTAAATTGCTGACTATTTTAATACTGCTAGTCAATGATGGCTGTAAAATAAGAAGCAGCTTCTCAGCATTTCACCTGCCAGGGAGCTCCTCTTGTCCTCATAAATGTTCCCTATTGTGCTAAAAACCCTCTCAATGGGGACAGGGAGGGTGGAGGATTATTCTGTCTGAGTTATAGTGGAACTACAGAGCGGAACATTCCTCAAAATGTCAGGAAGCACCACAGTTACAGAACAGTCCCTAAGTAGGCCTGACGCTTTGTTGTGATCTCTGCATATTCACATATTGTTCTGCTTGTTGGGAATCAAACATCAGATATCATTTTTTTCTTCAACATAACGGAGCTGGAAACTCACCACACCTGAACTCAAACCACGAGCAGCGTCTCCTCTCGCCTGTCACCGTCACACACATGCCTGGCACCGGAGGAGAGAGCGGGGGGAGAGACGGTGGCCTGTCGACAGCTTACTGCAGTGTTCCAGCGGTTACTGAGAGCAGCAAGCATGGGAATAAATGACAGTATAGTTCCTCCTTGTACCCTGATGATCTAAATATGTCGCTAAATGTGTCTCTTGTTGCTTTTTAATAAATGCCACTGAGAGGGCCCGAAAAGCCGCTAAATAACGATAAAGTCGGCACGTTTGTAGTCCTCTCATCCCTTCACCCTGGGACCTTAGATCGTCTTGTTTGTTTGCAGAATGATGGGGCCATTGCTTATTAGCTTAACAGTAATATTTTAATGTGGCTTACCGAGACAACACTCTTGACTGACTGCTCTACTCTGCTCTGCTGCAACGCTTTCTGCTCGCATGTGCCTCAGAGTGCTAAGAGTCGTGTAAACAATGGAGTCGGAACGCACTCCGTTGGCCAATCTATTTAATGAAACCATGTCTAAACGACCCAAGCATCGTTTTCTGCATTATATGGTCTGAAAAAAACAGTTTTCTTATCAGTGCATATCGGTAAAAATATATGGCGATACCAATATGCTCCGATATGACGGTGAAAGGCTAATATTGGCCGATAATATCTGTGATAACTGATATATTGGTCGGGCTCTAGATTGATCATCTGAAAATAAGGTTTTGCAAGTTTTCGTTACCTTAGAATGTATCGTTGATACCTACATAGGGAGCAGGTCCTCATCCATATAATGCCCCATGTTGCACCACAATGTTTCTACAGTAGCCAGGAATGGACAAACCTAACAGTGGCTCTAGATAGGGCCATTTGTATTTTTGGCAACCATAGCTGGCAACCCCTTCCTGACAAGACAAACAGCATCAAAAAACATTCATCCTTATCATAAAAGTGCTTTATTCGGTGCTTTGCTCAAGGGACGTTTCATGTGGTTGCAATCTGCAGCCCTTACCACTAGATGCCACTAAATCCTGTACACTGCCCCTTAAAATCTGACTCAAGTAAAAATTTCTCTCTTGTGTCTTCAGTTTTTCATAATATTGTTTATATAAAATATATTGAGTTTAGTTGTATCAAATAAATGCACACCTGAGATGATGAGGCTTCAACTAAGGCAAAACCACATTTTACATCATTCTAATAGTTTTGGAAAGACTTCATTCATGTAAAAATAGTTGTTGCACTTGCAGATTTGCATATTTTAGAAGACTGGATTATCTACCTTGGCGGAGGTCTCTGCTCTCCAAGTGTCCTTCTAGTTGTATATTGGAAGAAGCTGCACAAATTTTAACTGAACTTTAATCTAGCTGTATATCAGCAACTAATTGGTTTGTGTGCTGTTTGATTGGGTAAAATTGGTGGATTTATCATTGGGAGCACAGAAATCCTCATCTCTGTCTACAAAGTAGCGCCCTCCAACTCCCCTTTAAGTAAAGGACAGATGGCTCCAGTGTCAAGTAAGCTGTTTCAGGAAGAAAGCAACACACACGCATGCACACAAACACACCTGCGAGTAGACTTGAACCATAGGTCTTATCAGGTCGCCCCAGCTGTGTTGCCAGACGCTGGCCTGCACTCCCCGTCTGTCTACTGGAGTTAAACTGGGGGTGTTTAAAATTAGATTTAACATCGATCATTTCCCCGGCCTGAATGGGGCCCAATGTCAGAGGCTGGCAGGGGCAATCCCTCACCCACCATCCGTCTGCCTCACCTCAGCACACCATCAGTCAGGCCTGGGAGAGACGGAGGGAGGAATGGAGAGAGAACAAGTGAGGGAGCGGAATAAAGAAGTGGAGTAGATGGAAAAGTAGGAAAGAAGGGGGGTAAGAAAAGAGGGAAGGAGGTAGGGAGAAAGAGGGGGTAAAGGAATGATGAAGTAAGGGAAGAAAAAATAGAGATGGTAGGAAAGGAGACAGAAGAAGTAAGGTAGATAGGAAGTAGTGATTGAGGTGAGGAGGAGGAGGAAAGGAAATAATAAGTGATGGAGGAAGAGAAGGAAGGAATAATGCAGAAACATGGAAAGAGACTGGGAGGGCTTTTTTTTTTTTACAAATAAAGTCTTCATGCCCTCATTCTACACACTAGGTGGATCAATTCAGTCTTTCAACCGAACCCATCAACCCATTCTGCCACATAGGACGTATGTTCTGTCATGAATAGCTTTTAAATGAACATAACTGGTTGCAGTTTCAGAAACTAAAATTTGCTCTAAAACATCTTGATAAAGTTTGGAAAAAAGGTCACCGTTTGGCTTAAAATAAGTACATTTGTTTTTAAAGTAACATACCTTGACCTATCTCACATGGCATTCTACGCATAGGTCAAATAAAATACTTCACATATGCTATGTGACACACTTACAACTGTGATCTCAAAATAACTCAATGTCAATCCTTTGTTTCACACAAGACACAAACAGCGGTCTCCTGGATGAAAGTCCAGTGCTTTTTTTGACCCAGCTAGCACCCCTCCCTTCCTCCCCCTAGAGGCATTATTTGTTGCTCTTTAAACTATGTTGTCTGACATGCTCATTACTCCCGTAATAATAATATGACCACTAGAAGTCACCGCCTACCAGAAAAATGTAAATATGGGTCCACCAAGGCCAATAGTTCATCCTATGGAATTACAACATGTATGTCACTGATCTCACATATCTAACATAACATATGTCACATATATACAACGCCACATACTATGACATACTTACACACTAAGTTCTTAAAAAAAAACCCTCAATGTTGACTTTTGGTTTCACACAGGAAACCAACAGCAGTCTCCTGTATGGAAGTCCTGTGCTTTTTTTTGACTCAGCCACCACTTCTTCCTTTCTTCTGCCTGTTTTTTTTTGCTCTTTAAACCACGTTCCTTAAGTTCCCCATACTCATACAACAATTACTATGGTTGCCTACAAAAAAAAAAAAACAACTTACGGGGTTGTATTTGGAGAAGAACAATCTCATTTAGCACTTTATATTTTATTTTTAAAAGACTTTTAAAAAAATAACAACAAAAAAATGTGGATTGTAATTGTGGAACAGTTACTTTAATGTGTTATATCATTCCTGTGCCTGAATGGATAGCTGTGATTGCACAGCAGCGATAGAGACAGCGGGTTCCTACAGTGGTGTCATTTCCATGACTTATTTGCATGGTAATTGTATTTTCATGCTACGTTTCCCTTTATGCAGTGTCACCACCGAGCAAAAGGAGGAAGGTGATCTGCATATTAACAAGTTACATGGTGGGTAATGGTGCCACAACGTTGGATAATAGAATAAGTATATAATCTAACTGTTTCTGGATTATTGTCCCTGTGGTGCAGTAGTGTTTAAAGGAGAATTTAAAGTGCTTTAGTTGAGCAGGAGGGGGAAATGTGGTTTATAAATAACATGTTTCAATATGGATACTTTCAGTTGCTGAAACTTTCTTTTACTACCTGACATGCAATCTGGGAAATGTTAAGCTCTCAGAGAAGCAAACCTACAATAAGTCCAAAAAGTGTTCCTTGCAGTGTAGGTGAATTACAATTTAACCTGTTCCTTATGATAAAAAAACAAAGTGTAAAGAGTGCTGCTCTTGAAAAAAAAGAAAGAAAAGTATAAACCTTTGAAAAATGTGATTTACCTCAGTTTAAAAAAAAAGTAGAACCATGTTCTGTGATTTAAATGTAATTGTCAACGCAGCAAGTCTCAAAGGAGTAAATAATTATTGTTAATAATTGTTATAGGATGTTGTCTCAAGGACAGTATTTCAAAGGTACAAGACTGTTACTGCTAAATGTACAGTAAAGCTTGAAATCAGGGGTGTTAAAGCAGTTAGCAAACTATTGTTCCCAGTCAGAAATAACAGATAATGTACTCATGACTTTGGCTCCAAAAGCCAAACTGTATGTTATATGTGCAATTAGCTTTTGTTTCTATGGCTGCATTGACCTCTATCCACCATGATTCCAAATAAAGGCTGCATGTCAGGAGTTAATGGTTACAGCCATGAGAAAGTGCAGTTAGGGGTGGGTCCAAAGGAAAGTGGATGGGTCCAACTTGCACAGGACTTTGACCAAGGACACCAATGTTTGTGTGCAGTGTGAAAGTCAGCATTGACTTATTTTATCACATGATCAGTTAGTCAACGGAAATGATCGTTTCCTTAACCTAACCAAGTAGTTTTGTTGCCTTAATCCATTCACCAAAACCTTTATATTCACATGAATCAAGTGATGTGACTTACCACCACCCAATCTGCATTAAGGCACAACAAAAGGCTGCCCCCGGCTACATTATAATAATCCCAGGAGCCTCTGCCAAATCCTCAAAATATGACATGTAGAAATGAGATTATGTTCTGTACTGATGTACAATGAACTCCAACATAAAAGACCAAGAAAGACAAAGTCAGGCATATGTGAAGGGTGGTGGGTGGGTCAAACAAACACAGGACTTACTCCAAGGAGATTGCAGTTCATGTCCCATGTGGACCGAAAGTCATTGTTTTTTGTATTTTTCACATACATAACAAAGCCAGTGTCACGTGACATACTCTTTGAATTACTTACTTGTTTTTAACCTAAATGATGATTTTTTTGTAAATCTTACAAAGTTGTTTTGTTCACTTTTTGTGAACACAAAAGTTTAATTTGAAAGGACAATGTTTGTCCAATGTTTTCCCCTGCCCTAGAAGTCACCAGAAACGTTACTTACCTCAACAGTAAAACAAAAGCAACTAAAACTCCTTAGATAAATCATGTGTGAAGATAAATCATCGCAAGTCATGAATAATCGGGTCAAGTAGTACATTTTACTGATTTTCAGGGCTTCTCCACATCATTTTTGACTTTGTGTACATGTACCCCTTTCATATATTAAGATGTCCAGCGACTAGTACCTTGAAAGTCGTGCCCATCCACTTAGGATAGAAAAATATACAAATAAATAAAAGTAGACTTTATTGAAGAGCTTGTTAAAAAGAGTGCTGTGGTTTATATGAGGCCATTTTAGTCACATCTCTGCTGTATCAACCTGTCTGACCCTTTGCCAGTCAAGCAGTGCATCCTTTTATGAAACATGCAGTAAAGTTTTTCCAAGCATGACATTCTCTCTGTAATGCCATCCATCCACCACACCCCACTTATGGCCTTGCAGCTATAATGCCCACTCATTGGACTGTCGCTGTTACCATCAGCCATTACCATCCTTGTTATGTTTGTGAGGCATGGCCTTGCCAAATGCGAGGAACATTGATTTTTATATCCCTGCTTCCAGCAAGGTTTGTAGCCTCTTTAGTCTTCCTATCTAGCGTCTTTACCAGGAAGATTCTTTTGAATGAATACAGTAATTAAGCAGTTAAAGTCTTTCTGATAAACATTTGATCAGTGGTATGATAAACTGTTTCCCCTCCATAGAATAAATACCCAACACTGTTTCTGTTCAGTTATTTCCTGAAGTGGTTTTCTCATTACTGTCTTAATGGCTGTTCAATTAGAATTTCCATCACTTTGAACTGAGTGAATTAGCCCAATGCTGCAGTCTATGAACTGCAGTCAACTCTTGTACAAAGAGGCCATTCAGGACATTAAAATGGGTTTTTACCTCAGGGATGAAATCATAGGGCTGTTATAATAATGAGAGACTACGCAGTTTCATCCTCACAAATACTGAATGTTGAGGAAATAATGTATATATGGACTGTAAAATGTTTTTCCAGCCAACGATTTACATTAGCAAGTATCAGTTACTGGAAAAGTACAGGAAAAATTATTTTATGAACCTTGGCTGAGTAGTTTTTAAACTGTTTATGTTTAATTTGAAAGTTTAATTTTGGAACAAAATCCATTTGCACATTATCTTACTAGGACTTAGAACGATTGCAATGACTAAAAGACTCTTTCTCTATGTTTCCGCTGTTTCTTCAAAGGTCTATTATAGTAATTACAAAAAAGATTTTTTTAACTATGTAGGTTGTAAAACCTGAGGAGTTGATCCTTTGTTAACAAAATCTAGGAAATCAGCTCCTTTGAAAAAGATCAGTAAATATAATTATTAATTTTAAGCTATGTTCTTTTTAGGTCTAATTGAAATTTAGTTGTATTGTATTAAGTTGTTGCAAACTGAAATTAACAGCTGGTATGAACTTGCGCTTTCTAATTTTTAGCAACTAAAGTTTGTTTGATTTAATTAGGACAAATATGATTTTTTTTGTGGTAGAGTTAGGATATCTGCAAGCTCGGTTTTGTTAACATGTTTAAGAACATACAAATGTGACTGACTAGTCTACAACCAGCAGGACACAGACATGTTGCACAATGCTTGGCACTCGGGAAAAGTTTCAGCTGGTTGCAATATGCAATCCTCACAGCTAAATGCCAGATTAGATGGACTTTACTGACAACCCCAGCAGAAATTTGTCACAGCACAGGTACATCCAATACACAAAACACAACACACCATTAAAAAACATACAAATAGGCATGATATAATAGTGAAAAGGGCAGGTATACCAGCAATTGGTTGAATAAATAATAAAAGTGAGCACTTTTGATAAAGTAGCAAGTGTTCCCTGATGCAGTCATTCTATGTTTGATGCCTGTATGGCATAGAGAATAAAAAAAGACTTATAAACATTCAGGCTGACCCTTGGGACCCCAGACAGGAGCAGCTCAAACTGTAGTGTGCAGTGGGTCATATTCGTGTAGAATGGTGCATATGATATAGACACCCATTTCCAGGGGAAAGACCTGGGGGGAAATTTGGTGCTTTGCGACCCATCCACCACCCCAACCTGCCTCCTTGCAGATCGCGTGGGACCCTTTTCTTCATCAGCATGGTGGTCACATGATCACTGCCTTCCAAAAAACATCTACTTTGTAGGAATTAAGGGCTCATAATTACGTTGGATATATACAAATTTGGGTGCATTACTTTTTGTAGGAAAAGACTATGAGAGCAGCCTGAGTGGGTGCGAGGTATCTGCAATTATGTTTGGCCTTCTAACACCACCATCATATATATTACAGAGTTGTTTGTTTTATTGCAAATCACCTTCCTCGCAAAGTGAACAATCTTTAAGTTTGTTTATGCTCTTTGGTACTCAAGTTTCAGTACTGCGCTGTTATGTTAGATAATAAAATGCATTCAACCAGGCTTCCGTAGGCCATTTTAAGTATGTGTTGGCTAACGTCAAAGCTCCTCAGCATCCTGGTTAAAAACAATCCCTGATTAGCCTGTTAGCACTGTGATTTTGAGCAATTCAGCCCGCTGAAGTAAAAGTTTGGCTCACAGCATGCACAGTACTGTATACAGAGTGCTCTCCTATTTAATCATTAGTAGGGCGTCTGAGCTGTCTCTTACCATAACTCTCCTTTCCTGCATCCAAACTAAGTTAATTTTCCTTTTTTTCCATCACTGTCTTCTTCCCTCTCGACCCCTCTGTGATACCCATCAATCCTTAACTGTTGAGGGACACACTCATTTCACAGGTCAATTAATTTTAATCAGTGTGTGTCAATTTAATCTGAGTTCAAACCGCTAGACGGACACTTTGTAAAAATCTCATTAACCTTCCCATTTCCAATCTGCTCACTTCATCAGCAGGGCAGAGCAGCGACTCAGTCATTTTCAAACCCACGCTTTTTCTGTCGGTAAACAAACTCCTGAATTTGGATAATGTCACAGGAAAAGAGGCGCCCGGGAGGGGAAACACACAACATCCCCTCACACTGACATTGACTTAGTGTCCTCACGTAGGTGTTTTAATAGCAATAACAGCAGTGAGAAAATCAATGTGATCCTAAGATAAGGTTAAGGTTAAATGATTGCCATGAGGATAAGGGATGACTGCAGCAGGAAGACAGCAGAATATAGAAAGCACAACAAAGAGGACGTGTAATGTAAGATAATGCAGAGGATGGTGCTCAAGATTAAACAGCGAGAATAAAAAAAGACATAAGTGTCTTCATCAGAACAACCAAGAGTGAGGGCATGATGTCCACAGTGCAGATGAAAATGAGATATTATTTCACTCTGACATGACACACATCTGCAGTGATGTCTTCCTATTTCAGCTGTATCACTCTGCATCTCCCAGAAAACCTAATGTCCTATTGGCAAAAAACTGCTCACATTCAAACTCAATCACAAAGCATATGCCTGAGAGTTTGAAAAATCAACAATTACCCAAGAATTCCAGTACAAGTCACAGCATATTCTTTGCTTCATTGACAACAATTAGCAGGAACCGTAAAGCTGCACTGATCAATGTTTTTGTATTAACAATCAATAAAAAAACTTTGTGTATTTTTAAAAGGCATCGCTCGTACCAAACCCACAGAGAATTATCACGTGACTCTGCAGTTTCCCTCAGCTCTTCACAACCGTTTAGCATCTTTCAGCTCACTGTTTTGGTTCTACAGCCCACAACTTCATTGTTTTGGTTCAGTCTCACTGCTCCCATCATCGTCCATCTGCAGCAAACAGCTTTTTTTAATTTCAAATGGCACTTGCTGAAATCTATTGCAGTCACGTCAATCATGAACTGTGGTCAAACTGTCATACTAGGCAGCACTGATCAATTATGAATCAAAATTCTGTAATTGTATTGCCTATTGGTCACCTCAAATGTTTTTAGAAACATATTTTAGTGTACTGTTTATCTGTAACAGTTTGTTTCAGCTGGTGGACAATGCTGTAGCCATGGCTTTATCTCTTACATGTACTAAATAATTGCTGCTTTTTGTTGTTGTTTATTTCTTTAGGCCTTTCATAGAGGTCCATTTAACCCTTTACCACTTGGTTTGACATCCGTTTTCTTTCTTATGCCTTTAAACCTCTGAAACCTGAAAAATTTGTTCGATTTCTTTCAGAAACAAAAAGAATAAAAAAAAGAAAAAAGATAATAAGCAATTTGGCAAGAAATGTCCTATAAGTTATAGAAAAAAAAGTAAAAGGTGAGAAAGAAATGTCCTGATAATTAGCTGGGGTAATTATGAGATTTTATAAAAAAATAAAATAAAAAAAAAGTTAGTGAAAAATGTCTAGAAAACTACATTTATAATTATTATAATGATTTTTATCATCCTGCTTGTTTATGTTTTTTATTACATTGCTTAAAAAAAATAAGATTTTAAAGAGTTAAACAAATTCTCAATATGGTTTACTCTCTGGCTGACAGGTGCCCAAAGGTGATTTCATCTTGGTGCCACAATGAACACTTACCCTCTCTATCCCTGTCCCATAAAGTCTGTGTCCACCACCACTAAAAGCTTAGTTTCAGAACGAATCTGAATAAGGTTTATCATTTTGGTTTTTTACACATTTTTCAAAAAAAAAAACAACAACAAAAAGTTTTTTTCTATGATGCAAATCAGCTTCCCTCAGACTGAATGTCTCCAGGCACAACTATGTTGTGCTGCAAAAACATGCTGATGGCTGTAGTTTGGTAGTAAACAGTAAACTAGGTCCTCTTGTGACAAGAACAGCTCAAATTCCTGCTACAGAATGTGAGCACGAAACATGTAAATGAGCTACTGATTATACTGTACACCAGAGTCTTTCTAAATTACTGACAAAAAAAACAATACATAATTAAACTGCAGGGGGTTGTGCTGACAACTGTATTTTAAAAATCTGATTATGAACATGATCAAAAATGTAATGATCAAAATAGACAAAAATGGATTCCCTTTATTTTATATTGAAGATAAAATGTGAGCCATAAGTATGAACAGATGTGCATGTGTGCATAATTAGCCCTTCATCATTATCATATTAACAGATGGAACAATTTAGACATATATACAGTTGGGCCAATGCTGTGCTGGTAAATATTCACATCATCACACTCAAGCTTTCACTTAATGGTTCGTTACATTTACACCAGACTAGAAAATGAAACTCTGTGACGCCGCTGAAGAACGCTGTTGATATATGCTGAAATCTTTATGCACAAAGATTACATCTCTTCAGTCGAGGGTACACACACTTCATTAAGCTTGGCTCTCATTGCGACTCCGACTTAGTGCTTTTTTATTCTGGAGGTTTCAATGTGCTCGACAGACCCAAACCAAGCGCACCTGACCACTATGGCCAGTATTCATTGTTTGGACTTGGGTGTCGTGAGGAGCTGATAAGATGCGAGCTCATTTGCATGAGAGGCCAAGACACCCTTCAGAAACCACAGAGCCGTGCAGGCCGGCCGCTGTAGTCAACACTGGCCTTTCATCTCTATCTCTATCTCCTTTTTACTCTCCTATTCTCTTTCTTCACACGGGCACACGCTCACACTGCCAGGCACAAAAGAATAATAGGAGCGCACTGCAAAAAAAATGACAAGAGATTTTACTCCCTATCAAAGCTTATCAGCCTCGTCTTAAGATAGTTTCAGTCAACTCACTCTGCTGCACACTCCCGGGGTAATGTGAATTGTTTCAGGACATTTGGCTCAAAAAAGAGAAGCTGTCTCCGAGCCTTTTTTTTTGTTGTTGTTTGGAGACTTTATGATTATTCCATGAAAGAGGGTCATTTGAAGAGAGGAATTCAACAGAACGAGCAGCAGTATAGTTTCACAAAAACACCCTGAAGTGAGGGTGATAATTCTTGCTACAAAATACAAGCCCTTGCCAAGCTTGTAATTTTTACAGTGCAGGAATATGAGGATGCACACGCACACACACACACACGCACACACACACACACACACTCCTGCTCTCTTTATCTCCCTCGCTCTTTCACATAAAGGCACTCTCTGGCCTCTTTAGTATTCTGATGCGGTTCGTGATTCTCTGTCAACATTTGACTTCACAGGCGGTGGGGATCAGACTCATACAGAGAGAGGCCAACCGCCTGTGGCTCGCCATTGCAGAGGACTGGTAGGGATTACATGGACGGAGAGACGGACTGACAGAATGACACACGGACTGACGCCGACTCTCTGTACACCTGACGTTGTGTAATCTTTGACCTTAAATGTTCCGTACTGTCAGATACAAAAGTAACTGCAAGAGGAAATCAGTTGAACTGCTGCACAAGTTTTTGACCCCGTCCCCTGGCGCCTTAAGCTGCGGGGGCCTGTAACTGTTGCAAAACAAAGATCTGTGGAAGTATCCAGGTCCTTTACTTAAGTAAACGTACCAATACCACACTGTTAAAATACTCTGTTGTAAGTAAATATTTTGCTCTGAAAATGTTACTGAAGTTAACGTAAGTGAGTATAATCGGGAAAATATACTTAGTATTAAAAATATAAGTACCCAATGCAGAAAAGTCTTTTAAAAACAAACAAAAAAACATACACACATCCAAAAAACTAAAAATGATTAGAATTGAAGAATTGAACCTAAAAAAAAAAATCTATATTATTTAACAAGATAAATAAAATATCCAAAAAATTAAAGTACTAAAATGGGGAGAAAAAACACCCCAAACTTCAAACTAAATAAATGTAAAAAAACACCTGGAAAGTCAAAATTATTTAAATTAAAAATTAAAGAAATACCCCAAAATTATAAAAAAGAAAGAAAAAAAACTTTTCTTGTGTTTCTTTTATGCAAAAATTCTAATCTGTGAAGTAACTAAAGCCGTCAGATAAATGTAGTGAAGTAAAAAGTACAATATTTCCCTCTGAAATGTGGTGGAGTAAAGGTATAAAGTAGCATGAGTACAGCACAAGTAGCACAAGTACAGTACAAGTACCTCAAATTCACACTTAGGTACAATACTTGAGTACATGTACTTAGTTACATTCCAAAATTGACAATGATTGTCATGAATGAGACAAACAGGCTCGTCAGTTACCGCAGAGGCCTTTCCCAAAAACCCTGCAGATATTTTACAGCCTTTTTGTTCTACTAGGCTGTAACAGTTTTACTTATAGCCCCTTTAACATTCATCTCACATCCAGTTTGCTTCTGGATATGATTCAGCTGGAGTACATTTGTGCCTGACATTAAAATGCGACTGCGGTATACACGGTGAAATTGGATTTCTCTTTCCCTCGCCCAAATGCAGATTGTGTCCTTTACGTCCTTCAAAACTGACAGTAAACATCTCATCTCGGTTGTTGTTCACCCACAAGTGTCCCATTTTTGACAAGTCTTTTACAATCGGAGCCGCCTGTTGGCAGTTTGATTTGTTTTATTTCTGTCTGTAGTTGGCTTTATGTGGATTGGAGTTGCTTTACATTAACTATTTAGGCCACCGCAGGCTGTCTGGGATGGGGAGGTGGCATCCTGCACATGCACACATCCTCGCTCAGAGAATTACTTTTCAACATGCTGGTGCAGTAATATCCTGATAGTGCTAAAGCTGATAAGTAGAGGAAGGCTGAATATCTTAGCATACTTACATGCTACTTGTTTACCAATAGCTGAAACCTCTAGTGAAGGATGAGGGGGACTGGATAGTGCTTTGTTTCCTCTACATCTGCCACTTAAGTGCCTTGGAGCAAGGCACTTCAGTGTGTCCGGTGCAGGTTCTTAATCCCTGCTGTGGTCACACCCTCGAATAGGATCCGAAAACACCCAAACATTGTTTTTCCCACTTAAATGCAAACTTCCGGCTGTTAGCTTAATGCTCATGCTGACATCTCACACAACCCACACTGTTAGAAACTCATAATGCATTGACATTAGCCCATTGAAACCTAAGCAAATTAACCTTAAATAAAAAACATGTGACTTCAAAAGAAATTACCTAAAATTAGAATTACAAGGAATTAGTTCAAGGTTACAAAAAATGAAAATTAAGATATACAAAAAAGAAAAGAAGTTTGAAAGCTTGAAAAAAGTCAGTTTTTTGCCTAATTTTCAGTTAATTTTCTTGTCAGCTTTTCCTAATTTCTTGCAATTTTCAGGACATATTTTTGCCAAGTTACTCAATGCCTTTTTACTTGTGTGTTCAACAGAAATCAAACCAATTTGTTCAAGTTTGAAGGGTTTAAATGCATGTTCGAGGCAGCTGAACATAACATAAGAAACAAATGTCGATCCAGGTTCTAAAATGTTAAGGGAGAAAAAAAAAGGATATTATTGGGTGTCAGCTCCTATTGTCGGCATAAAGCTGGTCCCTGCGTGGTTAACCATTGTGGGGTTGACTATTTGTTAGGGTTAGGCTTGGGTAAGATTGTGTTTTCACATATAGCCTAGGGGTGTAGGGAATATGCTTATTCATTTTCTTGCTGACAAGGACAATAGCGCCACCATTCAGATACAATTGCTTCCCTTCCCTGGAAAAAATAGTGTCATAAAGAGCCTGTGGCGTGCTCATCTTTTAAGCTAGCATGAAGATAGTGGTATTATTTTTTACTTTTGAAATCGTCTCATGCTTTATCTCGGAACTAACCTTCACTGGCAATAGGGATTTCCCAAAAGATTCTAGCCCATTTGCGGAAGTTGGGTATTGTCCCTGGACTCAGATAGAAAAGTGTTTCTCTTCGCACTCCCTCAAACAAAGTCTGCTCTCTTCCGTCTCTAATTGGCAGAAATTAATCTTTGAACCCGAAGCTTAGATTTTAATGTTGTAGGGCTCCAATGTGTATTGCAAAATTTTCCGAAGAGCTAATCCCACTATCTGATCTCTGTATTGTGGGAATTTGATTATGTCTGTGGAAGCATTTGAGTGAGGGGAAAGATAAAGAGGTTCTGAATGGGAACAAGTGGTGTGTACATCTTTATGTGTGCAGCCATACATTTGTTTATGCATGTGTATTTTTCATGTGTTTGTGTGTGCAAATGTCATTCAAGACAAGCAAAGCTTCAGGGACTTGATCCTGTGTGTGAACGCTTAGAAGGAGCGATGGAGGGATTAATCCAAAGGGATTTCTTTAGTGTTGTGAATAATTCATTAAAAATGTGAGATAATGACACATTTCATTTTCAAGCATCACTTGTGACTTGAGCTTACCTCTTAAAGCAACCAGTAAAGGCAATAAAAGAGAAGACTGCAAGCTAGTAAACATGCTGGAGTTTGGAAATGTTTTATGAGGATGGAAGTGCACTCAACACATTTGTATGACCTCAAGGATTCACACAGTGTGTTCTGATGAACAGGAAACTTTTTGTTTCTTTATGTTTTGACAAGGTTAGGTTAGGTTTGGTTTAGGCACAAAAAACACTTGGTTATGGTATGGAAGTTGTTTTGTCTTAAAATACCCAGTAATGTCCCTGCAACCACTAGTTGTTGGCAAAACAACTGTGGCTGGAACTGTAAGGACTTATGGTCAAAAAACACAGCTGGTCTTAAACAGTGGTTTGCTGCTTGGTTGCTCCACCATCCCATCCTCCTCCGTATTAAATGTTTGATTGTATTGTATTTGTGGTTTGCAGAAAAGTTAAATGCTGACACTTGCTTCCAGCCTCAAAAAACAACTACATAGGTCAACTGTGTAGGTAGCTTATTGCGACCCATACTTTGCTGAAAGATGGCGACCTTTAGTGACGTGACCTTTAGTGACATGACGTGAAGTGATGTGAAGTGACGTTACGTGACGTGACGTGACGTGACGTGACGTGAGAAGCAACAAATTCCTTGTAATGTTGTACAGATTTCAATAAAGGCCTTACAGTGTGGTTGGGAGGAGAGGAAGATGGCAGATTGGTCAAACAAATACAGGACTTTTACCCAGGATGCCAGCGTTTGTGTCTCAAAGTCAGCGTTGACCTCATTAAAAAATAATATAGCCTTGAATGCCTGTATATGTAGCATGCTATGCTAGTTACTCATGTTAGTGACAAAAGTACTTTTGTTATGCCAGATCATGATGTTTTTCCTCAACTTCACCACATAGTTTTGTTGCCTAAAACTACCCAAGTAGGCTAGTTATGGAGCAGAACTATGCCCATTTCATAAGGTATGAGAGAGCAATGTTTTCTTCTGGCAACAGGGCTGCCACACGGCACCTTTAAAGCCTGAATTTTAAGAAAATGCAGGGATTTTTTTTTTTGAAAGAAGAATTTGCACACCCATATTCAAAAACTCTTGATTCAGATCTGAAGAAAAAAAACTCCTTTGTTTCTTTTAATTGAGATTACAGAAAGCTTCTCTTGGTGCAAGCAAACAAACAGTGCTGCTTGCAAAGTTTTCCTGTGAATTGTAACATCTGTGTCTATCATTAAGAAAATGCTGTATTGTCGGTTTCCCGCTTAAAGCATATCCAATAATCTGATGGCAATCAATCAAACACACAGCAATAAACATAATAAAGATAACCTTTTTTTGGTCTGCTGTTTGCAGTTTTACACTTGTGTATTCTGAGCTCTTGTACGATATAAATTCTTAAGATGCAGTTGAAATAGACACTTCCTTGCGTTGGTGGCTGTGTGACTTTAAATTTGGTTTAGAGTGACTATACACGGGGGGTGAGCAGATTAATTAATTTAATTAATTTCATGCCTTTAAGGAGCTGCTAATCCACCTAAAACGCTTTCATCAGTATCAGTTTCATTGGAGAGTTTTTGTATCACATCTTGTTCTAAATTGTGTTTCGGAGGATTTTCCAGTAAAGAACAGTGTGTGTGTGTGTGTGTGCAGGCTGCTCCTATTAGCTACCCCTGGTCCACCATCACCCAAAGGCGAGGGCCACCACCACAGCACACCACAGCCATCATCTTCATAATAGAGATAAAATTAATTTGCTTTCCCCTCCTCTATCTCTGCCTGCCACTCTCCACCTCCACTATCTCCTGTTCTCCCTCCCTCCTTCTCTCCCCTCCTACACTGCTCCTACATACATTTATCTCTCAAGTCTGGTATGTGTCCTGCCTCTTACCACCTTCTCTCTCACTGACTATTTTTTCTGTCTCTGTACCATGTTATAGCAGTCCAGGCAGCAACCTCCAGCCTCTATCTGTGTCAGGTTTATGTGTTGGACAATGGCGAGGAAAACTATTACACACTGGCTTCTTGAAAGCATTTACAGAAAATAGGCTTCTGCTTGCCCTTGTTCTTTATTATTAGGAAAATACCACACATCAGTATATCTGTTAATGGATTGCATTGTGTTGGCACAACGCAAGAAGTGAATTTTTCACATGCAACCTATATTGATGAGTATTTGCTAATGTTAACATTTAAGTTACAGGAAAAGCAAAATAAGAGTGAGAAAATATACTTGCTGTCTGAGTTTCTCAGCCTTGACATGGATTGCTAAATAGTCCTTCAGGTCCTTCAATAAACCTGAGTAAACCCCCAATATCTGCTTTTCCACAGCAGGAGGGGGTCAGCGAAGAAGCTGGACCTTTCAAAGCTGCAGAGGCAATAATGTACATTAGTTGAAAATGTAATGTTGCTTTGACACCTTAAAGTGACAACTTGTAAGTGCTATTTTGTAATCTGCTTTTAGCACACTCAAAACACTGTGTGAATGGATTTAAATTTCACAGCACACCAATTATTAAAAACACAAATAACAATTTGGTGTCTGAGTGATGCAGTGCTGTCGCCTCACAGCAAGAGGGTTCTTGGTTTTATTTATTTATTTTTTTTTGCATGTTTTCAGTGTGGGCTCTCTGGCTTCCTCACATAGTCCCAAGACATGCATAAAAAAACCTGCTAACATCTGGCTTTTAATGTAATGGGAAAGGTTACAATCAGCATTCACAGCATTGAAATGACTCTGCAGTAGTGAATGGCATTTATCGGCTCTGGCTCTGATCAGCATTAATATAAACACAGCACCCTGGTGAACTTGTTAATTTTAGCCCCATAACTGGCAAGATGCAGTGACACGCCAATATAAAATACTGTCTGTTTCTGTCCAAGCAGTGCTCAAACATCGTTCCATATCACTCTGCACTGAGTTTGAAAGAGACGCTGAATAAGCGAGAGATATATAAAAAGAAGTTATTGCTTATCAGAAACTTTTCACAAGCCTCCATGCTGCTTTGTACTTTTTATTAACCTGAACAAGACAAGAAAGGCATACTCCTCTGCTGCAGAACCATGTACACAGCTCTGGTCTGCTGGCAATGGGAAAGAACATATTTAGCAGGTTCACCCACATTGAAAAAACCTGGCTACATGCACTAAATTTTGTGGAAAAGGGGTACAAGTGACAACCTAGCAATCTGTCCAGGGTGGACCCCGCCTCTCGCCCAAAGTCACCTGGGATATATTTGAAAGTCGGTGGCTTAGTGAAAGCTAGGGTTTACAGTGTTTTGGAGCTAGCCTCAAGTGGCCATTTGATGTATTGGGACTTGTGCATTACCTTCAATTTTCAGTCTCAGAGGTTGCCGTTTGGTTGCAACAAGGGAATGTCAAGAGCCTTCCTAGACAGGGGTCACTCAACAGGTTCAGTTTAAAGCTAGGCATATTAAAAGAAAATCAGTATTATGTATCAGTTTTATGTTTCCATCCATCTATCCATCCATTCTGACATTGCAGTCAAAGATCCACTCATAAAATTACTTACGAGGAAAAATGTTGAAAATACAAACTCTGGATTGTAGAACTAGTGTTCTTGGTGATCTTTAAGCCTCAAATAATGATGTCAGGCGGCTGTAAGTAATAATAAGCTTGATTTATTCAGCTGGAGAAAGGTCTCCTCCTGGTCATTACAAACCATGTCATTGAAGGGGATTCTTCAAGGCTCAACAACTAAAGGAGTCAAGCACCATTATTTATTTCAGATGTTATTGACTTTTTTCTCTATCAGAATGATTTGTGCCTTTTGTTTCTTTACACTGCTTCCAAATCAAGTAGTTAGCACCTAGTGAAGAGGATGGCACAGAGTTGTTAGAGAGGCTTATTACTTGCCCATCCATGCAATACCATTATGCTTCTAACAACTTGTTAACTCTTCACTATTGTAGAAATCTAGATAGGTACTTTATCTTGATTTGTGTTCTGGTGCTAGAGGTGGCTGCCGATGTGATTCATAACTCAAATCATGTCTAAGAAGAGGGACAATCATTTGATTGCACCACTTGACTCGTTGGAGGGAAATGATAAATGCCATCAGTCCTCATTGGCTCTCTCTCTTTTAATAATAGCATTGCCACTCTGAATTTTGAGCACACTTATGTTGGCCTCCGCAGCATGATACAATCACGCTGACCTCATGTGATTTAATGCAATCAGCCCTCACAGCTTGTGTGAAATTGTATTGTTCTGTTTCAAAGGAAATGGGGTATAATTCTGTGGAAATGATCCTACAGCGTCGCCCTGGAATAATTCTGCGGGGAAATGATGAGGCGATGTCATTAAGCAGACAGTTGTGTATGAAAAGCTTTTGGCTCCTTCAGGGATTGTGGAATGTGTTAATCATTGTGTAGAACAAAAAGGATTTGTAATAATGGAGGCTTCAAGGCAGCTCCAGCAGAGGAAATTCTACGACTATATGTGACATGTTTGTTTAAAAATACACAACATTTTGTGTGTCAGTTTGCTCATGGATCTTTTTTGCCTGTCTGTCTTGATGTCTGTAATTTAAAGGAGCTGTATGCCACATTCAGAGTAATAATATCACAGCAAACTGATTTTGAGCTTCTCTGTTTTTTGTTGTGGTAGATGGTCCAAGCTGTGCGTGCATATAAGTGCATGTAAATCCTGTGTGTGGATTCCACCAGTGGCTAATCACTGCCACTCTCCTCTTTGCTCCCATGGTGGTTATTCAAGTCACATGAGTCAGACTCAAGTCTGACTCAAGTCACAAATTTGATGACTTGAGATTTAACATGACAAAATCAAAAAGAACTTGACTTTGACACCAATGACCTGTGACTTCACTTGGACGTGCACCCTTCAATGTGAAAATACTTTCCCCATACCCAAATATGAGAAAGTAGTTTTTTAAGAAGTGTACCACAATTGAATTTAGTTTCCTTCATTTCCTGAATCAACTAACATTAATGCTATTTATACCCAGCAAGTTGACACTTACAAAAATGACATGACTAATGACTAATTGCAGTATGCAAAACATGGGTGTCAAAAGTAAAGGAGAACTTCCAACAAACTTGTAACTTTCCTGTCTTGGTTTGGGACTTGAGACTAACTTGTGACTTGCAAAACAATAACTTGGTCCCACCTCTGATGGTTACCGTTGATCATGCCATAAATTTGTAAAACTGTATTTTATTTTGAAATTTTTGATTGTTCATTAATTTATTGACTTCTCCATCATTAGCCGCCATAAAATTCCTCAATGACTGTTCCCCCCAGCTAAAAACTGTCATGGTAATTTTTGAAGCCCCATTTTAATATATAATTTCGCTGCCCCATTGCACAGCAATATAACTAATGATAGCATAGTGTCAGCTAACTAAGCTAAGCAGCACAGTACCACAGCTAAAAAAACCCATAATGTTGGTTGATGCTTCACTTAGTCATTGGAACACTGAAAAATTCAGCTCGACTTCTGTTTGTAGTGCGTCATGCTCATCAGCAGTGAAAAGAGTCAGGTATCATTTTGTAGCATCATGTCACCAGCTTCCATTGAAAATGAATTGTAGGCTGTTGTTGTCACTCGTAGTTTGAACTCAGCATAGACAAGAAGCCTGCATAGATTGGCCTAGTATACATATTAACCTGGATCTATCTAAAGGTAACAAACTCTACTGTTAAATTCATTGCATTTAGCTGGTGCCAGTTTACAGTTTACTAAACATTTACCCAACGATTTCTTACAAAAAAACCCCAAACATAGAGTATATGCAGCCCTGTCAAATACACAAGACGTTTAATCAAACTTGGTAGTGCAGAAAATGTGTGAATACGCATCATCTTTTGACAACTCATCATCAAGACCCATTTTTGGCATCAAAATATAATTTTGGAAATAATGGTTTGATCTGTAAACCTTTTAAAAAATATGCACAGAGCATAGAAAAGTTTAAAGATAGTATTTTTAATCCAAATTAAGTTGTCAGCCTCATAAAAAAAGAGTTTTCCCAATCAAAGCTTTGTATTCATCTGAAGCTGCCTGCCTGTCTCTAGCTTTAGGATTTCCATATAAATTTCTTTTTTCACCCCTCTTGCTTCCTTTCATTCTCTTTCACCCCGTTTTTCTCTCTCCCCTTTGATCAAGTGCTTTTTCCCTCGTGTTTTCTGGGATGTCAAGCTTGACTGCCTGGCAGTGGCCTTCCTTTTAAATGTTGTTTCTATTGCTCTACTGTCACAGATCACTGGCCAGAGACTGGAGTGGCAATGGAGGCTTCAACACCATGCACCACTCATACATTTCCCAATGATGCTCATTGAAAAGGTGATTTTCTGCCTGTCTGGAACAATAAGACAGCTTGGCATATAAAGCTCTCCTGGAATGAATACAGCAAAATTGAGCCCTTAAGACCAGGATTTTCTGTGCGAGGTCTGATGAGGAAACGGTCACGTCTAATTTTACTTGTATCATTAAGTGGGGTTTATTGCGGGATTGGTAAATGAGCTGAAAGGATTCTCTTAGGGGAAAAACATATTCTTGTATTACTTTGGTGTTCAAATAATACAACCTGACAAAAATAAGCTAATAAATATGTCACATATGCTGTATGATAGAATTCAAACTGCAGACACATAAAAATTATGACAATGCCTACATAATAGTTGCAGGCATTAAACATTACCCGGAGTCAAAGTAACCTTTATGGTCTAATTTATGACCCAACAGAAATGTAAACATGATCAACAATTGGAACAATTAAAATAACTATCTATGGAGTGCCCCAGGAATGAGTCTAAAACCTGGAAATGAGTTAGCACTTCAGCCTTTAGTTCCCTCGTCTCTAGCAGAAGAGACTTTCATGTTGTTCTACGACATAAAATATGACAGTAATTACCCCACTGGAAACTCTGAAGCTTTTAGATTCTTTAAAAAGGTTGTCATAGTCTCATCGTTTTGGTGGCAATGTTAAGTCATGCAAACGACTAGCCTCACGTTAGCTTTTTACTTCTGGTGATTGGATTTAGGCTTTAAAAATCCTAGAAGTGGTGTTTATTTGCAAAGATTTTATTGTAATCTCGAAAGTACCATAAATGTTTGTTTGTCATAGAGTTTAGTTTCTGCAGTAATCCAAAATCCAATGGAAAAAAAGCTAACTTCCATGTTGGTCTACAGAACAACATCAACCCTGGGGCACCCTGTTGGTGGGGCTTAATAACCCATATAGGAAGGAAATAATAGAAATAACTCCAAAACAGTCAGAATAACCCAGTGCTTAATAAGTAATTGGTGATTCTGTGGTTTTTATATCCATGAATACTGGATAAACTTCACCCAGTATTGGCTTGGTGCTAGTTTGACCACTACTGGCGACCACAAATAATTTTACATTGGGTTTAGATTGACCCAGTATTTTTAATTATTTGTTTATTTATTTTTGTATGTGTAGAGCCAGTATGAAAGAATCGTTTCTGAAACGTGGTGTAGCTATAAGTATTGTCCAATAAAGGGAGTGGACACAATAACACTTGTACTCTATGCAAATTTGCATATCCTGGGTTATCAAAGGAATGACCTGCTCTAATCTCCCTATGGCTGACTAGTACTTATTGCCCTTAATGGTTTGGTTTGGTTTGGTTTGGTTTAGGCAAGAGTCGGATTGGTTAGGATAAGAATGTCACAGTAAGCCAATCAAAGGACAGGGTAAGGCAGAGTAAGGCAGGCAATTCCTTTTCTATCCTAGGACATGCAATTTTTCCTGCTGTCCTTTACTGTACTGAACTTTACAAAGCTTTTCAATACAACACCCAAACACACAATGGCCTCACAAATAACAAAACCATTTAATCTACAGCTCTCTAAGAGTGTCAACAAAAACTGATCACAAACTTCCCAAACATCAAATTCATTACACTGTTGTATTTTTAATTTGTTGTACATTTATTCATTTTCCTTGCACTATGATAAATGTTAGGCCTACATGTCTAAAGACATCACTTCAGTCAATATGCTTGTGATTATATAACCACAAGTATCACAAACTGAAAAAATCTGTTTAACCGTATGAGAACCCCGCTGCCCTGTCTGCTGGTGTCCTGCAATTTGTGTTTGTCAGGGATCATTAAACATGAGACACATCTGGGCACATCTGTTCTACCCGCTATGGTGACATGACTCATTGACTCCTATCATCATCTAAGGCAAAACTGGATTGGGAAATCAGAATGCAGTCTGCTTCACCACAAAGCTTAAATTAACCACAGTGTTATTTGATGACAAATATTTTAGAATACATGGGTGAATTAGTGGCATCTGGAACTGTATTGGAGAGACTAACATAAGCACAGAGAGGGCAGGAGAATTTAAAATTTGTTGTTGAAATCTGTATTGGAGTATCCCGTAATTGTGTAGTTTTGTTTTTCTTATTTTAGGTGTGCTTTATGCATGTATGTATGTATTTATTTATTTATTTTCCATTTAATTTATTTACTTAATTAAATACATTACAAATGAGAATTTTAATGTGTGAATTATATGTAAAACTCATTAAAAATATTGTTTCAAAATATTACACAATAAGTAATCTAAATGAGGTTTGCAATCTTGCTTGAAGCATGCCTGTGCATATAAACTTTATACAAAATTGATATATTTTATAAATTTTAAAGGATAAAAAGAGGAAAACGTTATTAAGTGGATTGCCTACATGATTTGTCCAGCTTTACAGAAATAAGTTAATGGTTCATGAGTTGCACAGACTTTAATAAACGAGTTGTAATAATATTATGAGTAACAGACACAGTTTACGACAGTATCTTGCTACGACAGTAAACACAAACGATTTACGGCAAGCATGTGTATGTGGAAAGCTTGTTGTTAGCCGTTTCTCTAACTGCTGAATTTCCGCTGTTATTTATTTCCCAACTTGAACAAAACATTCTTACCTTTCACGTCAGGTTTTTAACTTGGAAGCATGGATGTTGGAGAGCTCCTGAACTATCAGGTAAGCATCTTATCCTGCACAGAGGTGTTTAGGACCTTAGCTAATCCTAACTTCTCTCATTCATTGAATTGCTACTAGTTACTGATAGCCGTTAGCAGCCTTTAGCTTAGTCGTATTATTTACCTCGTTTTGTCCGTTTGCGTGAGTTAGATAACCGCCACTGAAATGCATTAAGTTAAACTTGTGTACCAGTGCATGACAAACGCTCAACCCAACTCCAGTCACTGCCTTTCGGTAAATAACGATAGCAGTTAGCATGCTAACTAGACAGGTTGCTAGGTATTTAGCTGGAGTAAATGAGTGGTGACGCTACTACAATATCATACACTGATGCAAGCTGTTATTGCCTAAGGTAATTTTGCATACAGAATAATTTACAGAAACACATATGCATTTGTTCAGTGGGTCGGCATGTTTAGTAAAATTACGTCTCCTTATTGTATGCCAATGTCCCTTTGAAATTTCCACAGTTGATGGAGTTTGGCTATTTTATCAGACCTACACAATTAATGTCCTAAGAAGCAATGCATTTTACAAATCGTTAGTGTTCATTTGCAAATTCGGCTAACGAGTGACCCCTCTGAATAACATTTATTTCAGTAAAACTGCCTGTTGCAGCGAGAAGTTGTCATTTTCAGAGCAGCTTTTACAATTCACAATGATTCATGAAAGTTCCCGATGTAGTGTTTCCTGACTAAATTTCTTTAGCTGTCAGTGTTCTGTTTTGTCAGTGGCATCAACGTATTCACATGTGAGATATAGTAATGCATTGCAATGCATTGCTAATCTCAAATACATTCTTAGCAATGAAATGAGAGACAGAATAGTTTGAAGTTTTACATTATTTTCTTTTAGCTACATTTTTGTTATTTCCACACCTCACGACATCCCTCTGTTTACAAACGGACATTATTCCTGTGTACATCATAAATTGTCATCTTTCATCTCTCAGCCTGATAGAGGAGCAAAGCGTCCCAGGGAGGAGGATGGAGGAGCAGCGGGAGGCGATGAGGACTCCAGGGGAGGCAAGCAGCAGAAAGGACTGAGTGCCAGGGATTTGGCCAGATATCGGGAAGCAGCAGCAGCAGCCGGGCTTGAAGGAGGGGGTGAAATGAGGGAGACTGAGGAGCTAACTGGAGACAAGAAGAAGATCCTGGAGAAACTGATGGACCAGGATGAAGAAGAACCTGAGGTGGGTCCGATTATTCATATAATAATGACAGAATTGTTACCTTCTTTTCTTTGCTAAGTGTCACATTTCAAACCCAAACAATAGTATCTTAAGCATTTGTCTGAAAATGTCTTCCTGTCTTATTATGCTCATGTAAACAGTCTATTTTACTAATGAAGTGCAACATGATTTGTTGCAACTTACAAAAACATGAACATGAACACATAATTTTTTTTTATTATGATTTCACAGCAAGACACTTATTGCTGTCTCCCATAAAAAGCAATTACACTATTTAAACCACGTGTATAATGCATTTGCAGGTGTTGCTACTGTTTTTTAATTGTTGATTTTGTTGACCTACTTGTCTGCAACGTGTTGTAGGAAAAAAATAGCATTGATGTTGAATTGTCAACACTTAGTGACTCATTACCCATCATCCACAACTACTGTTCCTCTTAGAAGAACAAGTTTGTGTTCAGTATAGTGTGCTTTTAGTTGCAAAACTCAGAGAAAAATCTAATCGAGTTTCCATTGCTCAGTGAAAATACATAATGTGCTGCAACATTGCAGGCATGTTTGTTTCTATTACTCTTGTTAGTCTCCTTGGCTTTGTCCCCCTGTAAGCCTCTGCATAGGTGGTTGAAGCCAGAAGCTTAATCCAGCCTGGCTCACATTTAGATATGCAGGGAAACTTTGCTGTGCAGCAGAATGTTTGACCTTTCCTCGCAGAATGTCCTCCTCTAGAGTGCCGTCTAGTGTAGTCCAGGGCTGCAACTAAAGATGACTTTCATTGTCAATTATTCTGTTGAAAGGTTTCATGCTTAATTGATTATTTGCCGATCAGTGTTTCTCAAAGCCAAGATAACGCCCTCAAATGTCTTGTTTTTGCTGCAACTCAGAGATATTCAGTTTACTGTTGCAGAGAAGTAAAGAAACCAGAAAACATTTATGTTTGGGAATCTTTAATGAGAGAGATTTGATGTAAAAAAAACTCACACAGATTGATTCAGGTAATAGTTGACAACTAATCAATCGAGCATAGCAGCTGTAGTGTAATCTTTGGCTATGTTTGAACCATCTGTTTTGTTTAGGAAGGTTCCTAACTGAGTAAAAGGACATGTGAGTATCTAAGCAGCAGTCAGGATAAGAGCAGGCTGAGTTCACAATAATTTTAACTAAATACCTTGCCACGATACTGCACTGATATAGAGTTGATTATTGGTGCTGTCACAAAAAATTACAAATTGCGATTTTTTGCTAAATAATCGTCAGTAATGTAGACATAATGACTAAGTGGGTAAAAGCAAATAATGGGACAGTTACAACTATTTAATAAGCTCAGAAAATTGCAGCACTTTACTTTAATGCAGCCTTTAAAACCAGGAAAAGACAACACTAACATTACGATACAAAGTCACCTTAAGTGACGCACCATTCACAGTAACAAGCAATATGCCTATCTTGAGTTAATTAAATAACATGATTTATCTATTTAAATTATTTTCATATAATAATACTAATTGAAATCCATGTCTTAAAATATAGGTGAACTGGAGGATGAGACGGAGCAGCCTTTGTTATTGTTTTATTTCGTTTGACTTTTTTGACTGGTAGCATATCTTCCTTATTTTATTTAAAAATTCATTTTTTTTACAGGGTTGTCCACGTTTATACTGTAAAGATTGCATGTAACAACACAGTAAGATTGCATGTGGCAATGTATCTGAGATGCGCTGTTGTCACAAAATGTAAATACAAGACAAACTGATCTATATTTGAATCTACAACCAAGATTTTCTGTATATCAGTGACACAATTTGAGTGTAGCCAAAGACTAGTGTGATCATGCCTGCAGGTCTAAGTTAAATTTGGGTTGTTTATGCCCGAGTCTAAGTTACTTATGGCAAGTTGAGTTCAGACATAAAATACTACAGCAGTGAAAAGTAGGGGTCGACAGATTATCGGCCTGGCTGGTTATTGGAGCTGATATTTGGCATTTTGCCCATTATCTGTATCATTTTATTTTAATGATTGACGATAAAATCAATTAATTAAAAAGTGCAAAGAAATTGTCAGCATTAGGAGGAACTTTTACTTTGTAAAACCTCAGGGACTATTTTCTTTAGTAATTTTTTTATTAAAATTTTACTTGACTTTATAGACAAAGTTGCTGGGAACTTTCTGTATATGATGTTGGTCATTTTAGTTTTGATTATACATTTCCAAATATTGGTTATGGGTGTCATTAACTTCTAGTAATCGGTATTGGCTCTGAAAAACTATCGGTTGTCCCATAGTGAAAAGGATGCGACTTCAGGAAAAATATACATGAAAATTGTTCGGATCAGGGAATTTTAGTGTGGTTGTTTCTAAGGAAAAAAGAAGTCCTTGTCAGTACCAGTGTGGCCATATTATGCGGTGCATTAGAAAACTGCACATCTATTATCCCGTTATTATTTTTATCCGATGCTGCAGCCTTTTCAAGTATTCACTGTGTCAAGAGCTACTCAGAGGAAAGTGCTGCACTGTTCCATTATGTCAGACAATTGTAATTTCCTAACCTGTCATTATCTGTCCAACACTTTACAGGCTTTTAAGCCATCAGGAGGTCAAACACATCCCCTTTGCGGCAAAATGCTCTCACACTCCCCGTGATTGTAGGAAACTTCTGGCTATTCTGCTCCACCCACATAATTAGGGTGACCCTGATGTCTCTCTGTTGATATCGCAGCAATTGCCGAAATAAAAGCCTTCTTTCTTTTCTTTTTCTCTGTCTTCCATTTTAAATCTTGCCCTCCCCTTCCCCCGATGCATGAATAACAGGCAGAACCAGTGGATGAAAGTTCAGTGAAGAAAATGATCCTGACCTTTGAGAAACGGTCGTACAAAAATCAGGAACTGAGGATTAAGTTTCCGGACAACCCAGAAAAGTAAGCCAATTACCGACTCGCCACAATGTTTTGCTGTCTTGGTCGTGTATAAGGATTTCATTAAAACTCATTTAAATAACTGACGTACTGTTTTGTTATTTAAGCCAAATGAATGTGGACTTACCAAAGCTTATTACAGTTTTCTTAGACGCTTTAACACAATTTGTGCTAACCCTTTGAAACCTGAGCAAATTGCTTTGATTTCTTTCAAAAACAAGGGGAGAAAGCAACGAGCAACTAAACGAGGCATGGTCCAAAAAGCAGCAAAAAATAATTATAGAAAACTTCATTAAAAAAAAAAGTTCACTATAATTAATTTCTAATTATTAAAAAGTTTGATTAATTAAAAAAAACTTGATTAAAAAATCTCAAATTTATTTTAAATACATAATACTTAATATGATTAATATAGTTTTTGGAACATGTTGCACTTTTTTGATGATTTTCTAATCATCCTCACCCTTTTTAAAACATTTTTTTTGTCTTTTTTTGTAACCTTTTATAATTTTGTCACAATTTGTTGGACGTTTCTTGCAATGTTGGGCATTCCCCTTTTTACCCCATGTTTTTGAAAGAAATCAAAGCAGTTTTCACGATTTTTAAATGGTTAAATAGTTTGTGAAAACACAGCACAAGGAAACTGATGTCAATCCAGGTTTGAAAAGGGTTAAATTTATACTGTGTCTTATTATCAGCTAAACAAAATGTAAAAAGAAAGCAGTCTAGCACTTACAGTGTGATAACCAAACTGCTCTACTGCACTTCGATTAATGGTAACTTAGCACGCTAACATGCTAACCAAAATGTCCTGCTCCTTAAACCAGGTTCATGGAGTCGGAGCTGGATCTAAACGACATCATCCAGGAGATGCACGTGATCGCCACGATGCCAGACCTCTACCACCTGCTGGTGGAGCTGAACGCCGTCCACTCTCTGCTGGGCCTCCTCAGTCATGAGAACACGGATATCCTTTCACTTCAAATTGATTCAGACTGTCTGTACATTGTAATCTGGTCATCCTGTATATAGAATTTATAATATAACGTTGTTTTTAAAGGATAAGTCTGGTGGAAAGACCAAAAATCACTACAGTAGGGCTCATGCAGCTAAAACCTGACATAGAGTATTCCTCTGTACTACAGAGTTTCAAAAATACAGCTACTGCAGTTTATTTCGAGTCAATACCACATACAGATGCACCAAA
Organism: Plectropomus leopardus; assembly: GCF_008729295.1. NCBI lineage: Eukaryota > Metazoa > Chordata > Actinopteri > Perciformes > Serranidae > Plectropomus > Plectropomus leopardus. Next base: position 6,288,414 of record NC_056470.1, on the reverse strand, counting down.
TCGACAGTTAAAAAAAAACTCCCAAATAATTGTATTTTTTCTAATTATTCAGCAATGTTGCTTAAAACTACACTGCTTGTATGTTTCATGACATCACTGCAGGATGTCAGCATGAATAAGTAGTAGGCCTTAAAAGTCATTAAATTGTCTTTTATTTGAATTTGAGGTTTTAATTGCCACAAATTGATCAGATTCAGTTTAGCCATCTTTTAGTTTCTTTTTTGCCAAGTGAGTCAAGTTCCTTTGCGTGAAAATCCAAATTTCTTATGTTTCAAATCTAAACCTACAGCAAGGGTTGGGCGATATGGCTTTAAGATAATATCACAATATTTTTAAGCTATATCATAATACATGATATATAACTTGATATTTTAGATCTTCTCTCAACAACTGTAAACTACTAAAATACGATATTATTAACCCTGTTTCGACATCAGTTTTCTTGTGCTGCGTTCAGATGCCTTTTACAAACTAGTTAACCCTCAAAGACATGGGGACAAAGGCAACGAGGAACTTGGCAAGAAATGTCCCACAAATTGTAGAAATAACTAAAAGGTAGCAAAGAAAATGAACCAAAATTAGTTTCTAAAAAAGTGGGAGAATTATTAGAAAATTACGAACATGTTCAGAAAACTATATTCATAGTCATTATAGTTATATATTTAACATTAAATTACAGAAAAATACTTTACTACATATATTTACATGTATAACATATATTTTTAAGATTTTCTGCACTTTATTTGTTCATGTTTTTACTTTTATTTTGTTATTTATTTTCAGGTAATTTTGTTGGAACTACTTAGCTTCATACAAAACTGCAATGCTTAAATTAACAAAAATGTTATTCATCCATCCAGACAGGGTCAGAGAGTCAGAACGTTTTGAGAGACTGAACAACACACTGCTGTTTTTTGTCTGTTCATGGACTTGTTTTTTACAATACAAGCAGCATAGAATATCACCAGCCTTATTGTTTAATTATGATACAAAAATATATACATTGCATTTTCATTAAAACTATGTAATATATCTGTACATTTTACTATTGTATGCACTAGGATTTGGCAAGGAAGAAGAATGATGCATCTAATTGATCCTTTTTTTAAAAAAAAGTCAATTGTTGTGCTAAATCAATGCATTGCTCTTTTCCGACATGCTTATTGTCCTTAGCCTGACCCACATGTTGCCATAGCAGTCGTTGACCTGCTGCAGGAGCTGACAGATATCGACACACTCCATGAGAGCGAGGAGGGTGCTGAGGTGCTCATAGATGCTCTGGTGAGTTCAGGATTTACATCATTCTTTGATGGTATTGATGAAGCAGCACTCTGTGGAGTCAATACTTAAGTTTCTGGGCTCTGGCATCCAAACCGGGCTGATGAGTGGTGTTAATGAATCAAAAGCAAGACTTCGGCTGGCTCTAGAAAGACATGCAGACATTTTGAGATGTCTATTTTATTTTGCTTTTGCAGAGACAAGCTTCATGAGTAGCATTTAGAAAGCCTATCGCTGATCTGCAGCTTCTTTGTGATAGATACGAAGCTGAAATGTTTGAAGTGAAAGCAGAGTGGAGAGAGCTCCTGTCAAGTCATTTGATGTTAGCCTTCGCAAGTGACATGGCACGGCTCGGTGGTGACCTCAGATACCCCTTAGTAAAATTCATTTATGGGCACCTTTCAGGACACTCAGGGTCACCTTACAGATACAGCAATAATATAACAACAAAATATTAGGAGACAAGTCAAACAATATACACAAAAATGCTAAAAAATAAGTATAAGGTCATCAACAATGGTCACACAGAATAGGCAAGTCTAAAAAAGGTGTGTTTTGAGGCAAGGTTTGAAGATGGGTAGAGAGTCAATATCACGGATAGTTTGTGGGAGAGAGCGTTCCAGAGATGAGCTGTACATGGGACAGGTTCTGTTCCGGTTACCGTATTTAATTTTGAACCCTCTATTTGGAGCATTTGGACAAAAAAAATGCTCTTACTACTGTCACGCTAATAATGTAATTAACCTATTTTATGAAATATGGACACGACTGTTACATTAGAATGTCATCAATATTTTAGCCACAACAATGCCAGAATTAACAGCAGGGTTTTGTAAGACTTGGGCACAGTGATTGTCCTTTTCCTTTCTCTCCGTCCCCAACTTCTTGTGAGAGTCCAAAGTAAAAATGAAACACTTCAGAGATGACACAGTGTAGCTTACCGGTAGTTTGCAGCTGCACTTTTGTGGAAGAGGCACAGTCCTGAGAGCTGTTAGCTTGCCAACCCTTGGCAATGAGCCAAAAAGTCTGTCGTTTGTAGTTTGATCCTCCAAAACGTCATCCTCCTCTCTGTAAATTTCACAGCAAAACACTTGACTCCTAGGCCGTCTGTCCCCGTTAGCTGGCTGCACCACAGTAGCTTTTGAGTGTGCACTGCACTATTATGTCATAATATATCATTGAAATTATATTATCATTATATCGGTGGCGTAAAACGGCCTAAAGTAGTTATCATGACAGGCGTTGGCTCTGCCTCTGGAATCTGGAATCAAGCTTGTTGGCCAACTTCTGCAAAGCTTTGAGACGTCGTCCAGCACGTTTGCAGATGTTAGACAGATGGCTGGGTCCACTGGAGTTTTCTGTCAAGCTGTTGCCAAGGTGCTGCTTCAGACCAGTGTCTTTTACAATAGATATACTGATTGATACTATGCATTTTTTTCTGTCTGCATGGGAGATCACTAACAGATTATTGAATGTAGAATTTGGTTAAAAAAAAATTAGAAGTTTGGTTTTAATGTTATTATAAAACATAAAACTTTGGAAGCTTATTGTTATTACATGTATGTAACTACGCTGTGCTTTCTGTCATGGGTAAATTATTATTATTAAACTTGTTTGCATTTTTTTTGGCTATATGACAGTTTGAGTTGTGGCAATGAAGTAAATTTTGAATTGAATTCACAAAGTGACAAGAAGATGGTCAAGGGGGAGCAAAAACTACTTTCAAAGTGTAATGTCAGCTATATAATTATAGCATCTGCTCTCACACTTTTCAGTTATTTAAAGCTTTCCTTTGTCACCTCCAGCTGTCTGTTGGCATCAGCTCTATGTTCACGTCTTCTCTCTCCGTCTCTGTGTACATTTAGCCCTCTCTCCCTCTCTTTTTTGTCGATGAGCCTGTCGTGCCGTCTATGAACCAGGGAAGATTTTTTGATACCCTATTATGTGAGCTGACATTTAGAGCGACACAGACAAAGGTCAAACTACAATAATGTACTGATATTCCTATAATGGAGGAAAGAACTGTGTGGCCCCGCTCCTTCCCGGCTGTCACTACAACACTTCATCAAAGAATCTGTTGGCTTGAGTGTGCCAAGTCTAGTGCCAGGCGCCCAAACGGCATTCATCATGGCACTTGTTTCTCGCTGCAATGGGTTACCTGTTTGGTCTGATTTTTCAAGGCTGTTTGGGCAGTCTAACTACATATTTTACTCCTTTTTCAGTTAAGTGTAAAAGACATTACTGTGAGGAACACAGTGATATATATGACATTGAATTATTTTAAATCGGTGTATTGTAGGACACATTGTTTAACAGATAAGCAATGATTAGTTTGCTTTAAGCCAATGTGCGCTTTGGTGACGCTGTTTTATACAATATACTGTATATTAATTATTTTCCTTTTTTTCCTCAAATTACAAAACTTTTGGTTTAACCCTTTGATGTGTATGACCATTCTCGTGAACTAATCATAATTTAGAGAGTAGACAGCTCATATATGACATTTCAAATGGCTCTTATTTGAAATTCTATATCAGATTTGTCCTAATAATGTCTGACTGACTCTCTAAGGTGGTTAACTGTTATTTTGAAGTCAGATTGGTCTTTGGAAATGAATTCTTTATTATTATGTTTGACTATTTATCCATTTGAAATTCAAGTTTTCTCTAAAATACAGTTTACATGTGGTCGACTTATTTATTTAAGAAAAGATTAGATTTCACTTTATTGTCAGGATGAAATTCTGAAATTGTCTTGCGTTCCAGGAGGCCTGCTCTTTCACATAAATAGGAAAATACGAAGCAACACATAAATATAACATTTAACCAAACAACAAAACCATAGTACAAAAGGTAAAAATCCAATCAGACATTAAAAAAAAGCGACTGCAATGCAACTAATCAATCATTCCTATTACATTTAGTGTTCGACCCAGGTATACTGAGAGTACTCAGAAACCATACTCTGGTTTAAAAGCGTGACAGACTGAAGAACAAAAGAATGTCTCAACGTGATCAATCGAGCCCGTGGGACTCTAATCTTTTGTGTGATGGCAAAAGCTGATATTCCTCAAATAAAATCTAAGACGGATCAGACGAAATATTGACTGTATTTTTATGTTCTTTCTGATATTAAGGACAGACTGGTTGACTTATTGAATAAATGTGAAATTGCTATTGTATAGGTTATGTATATATTCATGTTCTGGAAAACAATGGTTTAACTGTCTTTTTTGAAGTAGATGCTGGCTTGACTGCAGTGTTCTTTAGTGGGTGGTATTTTAAGCAACAGAACAGATTTAGATGGTACTGCTACAGTCATACATGCATATTTTCTATATTTTACTGGTGGAGGTGTGTGTGTGTGTGTGTGTGTGTGAGTGTGTGAGTGTGTGAGTGTGTGTGTGTGTGTGTGTGTGTCAACACAACCTGTTTTGAACACCTTAATAAATGAATAAAATGTGCAAGTAATATCTCGATATGACGGTATGGTCATCTGCCATATTGCACATAAAAATGAAATTTGCGCATATTGGATATATTCTATACATCACCCACCTCTAAGACAGAGCTGAGTGTTTTTTAGAGATGAGAAAAAGTCAGACTTTTAAAGGAGCACTCTTGACCTGCACTGACCAACACAGAAAAAGGCGAGGCGGAGTGTATCGCTGTGTCGGCAGTTGTTTGGCTCCAAACCACAGCACTCCTTTATTTGTCACCAGATCCACAAACACATCCACACACACACATCTGTCCTTAGAGATTGTCTAACCTACATGTGCTTGAGGATTCAAACAACACTCTGCATGTCAAAACACTATAGACCATTTGACGTTGTAATCATAATAATATTGCTTTTCCATGTTGTTGGTTGATAATATTGTCATTTTTGACTAAAAAATAATATATCTTTCTGATTCAAATGTACCACAAGGTGTTTTTCTTTTATCCGGCTAGCTGGTTGGTTAGTGTTTGACAGGAAGTATTGTGGGGACAATTGGATAAATGTGAAAGACCCTTGACAGAAACACTGCTCTGTGTGTGTGTGTGTGTGTGTGTGTGTGTGTGTGTGTGTGTGTGTGTGTGTGTGTGTGTGTGTGTGTGTGTGTGTGTGTGTGTGTGTGTGTGTGTGTGTGTGTGTGTGTGTGTGTTTGTTTTGGCCTGTGATGTGATAGTGGGCTAGACAGTACCTCAGGTGGCTTTTTGCAGTGCTCGCTGGATAAAGGCATTATATAAATGCAGTCCATTTACCATGCAATGGAGCGCCCATAAAGCACACTCTTCTTTACAGCTGCTTCCAAGGGAAACGGTTCGAGGGCAGCAAGGCTCGGTTGAATCCATTTCTCTCTGCTCTTTGCTGTAATGCCCCCAGCTCCTCTGTCCTTGTTGCCAGAAGGCCAGGTGGTATCCTTGATAAGATGAATCAAAATGATCCACGACGGTCTCCGGTGACTCATAAATCTGTGTCGACTGTCCGTCTTCTTTCATCTGTAATAGTACTTTTATCCAGCCAGTCGGCACCCCGCGAGCTCTGTTTAGTTATGAGTCTCCAATCTTGACTTGACTGATAACACTTGGACACGTTCAAAGAAGCTCAGACAGGAACTGAGTTTCTTTTGCCAAGACTGAGGCTTAAAAGTGAGCACTCACTTTGTCATCTGTGCCTCTGCTTTTTTTTCTTTTTTTTGAGCTTATGAAATGAGTTTGTCATTTTTCTTCACATCATCATATTGCAAAATATAAAGATAAGAACTCAGCTGACACACATACAACACAGTGGAAAATGTTAAAAGTTGTGAGATATGAAACATGTTTTGATCTTTCAAGTAGATAATGATGTAAAATGTGTTAATGATGAGAAATTTGTTAGAACTGTGTTCTCAACCTCCTCAGTCATACTTCATATTATGCAGCAGTCATGATGAGAGGGGGAAACATGTTTCTGGGTAGAGTGATGTCACGCACATGTCATTTTAACATAAGAAGAGCTTTATATGTGCATACTTTTTAACTGTTACTGAGTATTAGCATTGCATCAAAATGTGTCTTATATCCAAATTATATGTTTTATAGCACCTACAGACATGGCCAAATTTGTTGGTACCCTTATAGCTCATTGAAACAATGTTTCAATCCTCCTGAAAACTGATCAAGTTAAAAGCAATTGTCTCATGTATACTGTGTGCCTTCGGTATGTCATAGAGTAAAGTATCTAAGTAAATGTCTATTTTCATTAAATATTGAATTAACAATAACGGATGCCAATTACTTTTGTCAGTGTCAAGTTATTTCAGAGAAAATTGTTGGTTCTTCTATTTTCAGAGTTCCAATACATTTGTCCACATCTGTATGTAGACTTGGATTTTTCTTTTGATGTGGCAAACTTTTCAAAAGAACCAGAACTTGATTTTGATCTTTCTGTGTTTGCAGTTGGAGGGTCAGGTGGTGGCCTTGCTGGTGCAGAATATGGAGCGGCTTGATGAACAGGTGAAGGAGGAGGCTGATGGCATCTATAACACACTGGGTAAGGAGATGTTTCAGGAGAACGTTTCAACCGTGATACTTCATTTTTTGTTTGTCTTGAAGCAACACAAACAAAAATGTTATGTGGTTGTCCACTTTAAATCCTATACTGGATTTGTAATGGACCATATTAAAAGAAACACTCCCTAACGTCACGTCTTTTTCAGCATCTTTTGCTCCTGTAACCAGTTTTGTCCAGGCTGAAAAACAGTAAAGTTTATTATGGGCTGTATGCAGTTTATTTTTAGCTACTGGGCTTTCATAAATATAAGCTTGATTTTTTTCTCCCACATTACCAAACTGTCATTGACCATAAACTCAAGGGTATAGGTGACCAAAACTTCGTATGCTGGAGCAGATGGATTTTCTGAAATGGTTAATGTACACAGACAGAGCCACAGCCATCCACTGTCACCAGCCCAGAATGCGTCTGAATCAAACAGCTGAAAGCTTGGCATACTGCTTTCAAACATTCATCGTGTTTTGAACTGAATCCCGGAGCAGTGAGACCGACCAACAAAGGCGGTGCCAGGAATGAAATATGGAGCTGTTTTACAAAGACAGTTGCTGTACTGTTGTTAAGTAACTTGACATGAAGTGTCTCAGCGTTTCACTGTTTACATTATATTAAAAAAAGTCACAAATTTGCAAAAAAGCATCAGCAGATGTTAACCAACCAACACAAGCGACACAGTGTTTCCCACAGAATTAGAATTGGAGGGGTAGCAAACTTCGCTTTTAAATTTTTTTTTCGTGTGTGTATCCTTTGTGTCATTCTGTGTCGCTACTCTAAATTCGGTTGTTTTTGCAGATGTGTGAACACAGCACAGGATCTCTTCATGAGATCTTTTTTTGATCTGCCGATTGAGATTAGATTAATGTACGAGAGGAGCAGCTGTTTCAGAGCCAAAGTTATGGAAACTTTTAGACTCAACGCAATCTATGGTTAAGTTTCACTTTAACTGCGCCAGGGTTTTTTACTGCTCCATCTGTGGCCAGAGTACACTCTGCGCTCTGACAATTTGGTGCAATGTGTAATCAAACAGTGTGTATATATATATATATATATATATATATATATATATATATATATTCTAATAGCCCTGTTAATAACAGCCTAAAAAAATAGAAACCAGCACGTGGTGGCAGATGTGCCACCACACATAAATAAATGTGTGAGAAACCCTGACTCACATTCCCTGCATTATTTGTTGACAGGAAGTTAGAGACAAACAATAGTGATGGAGCACCTTCTTATTGCTGAAACACACAAGCAGGGTCCAAAATTAGCAACCACCAAGCACCAAATATGGATAGATTTTTCATTTGGTGAGTAAAGGAGGCTATCCACCACAAATGTTTGTATCAAAATAGTATTAAACTCTGTGGAAAGTCTCTGTCACGTTTTGTGTCATTTAGGAGCGCACTGCTCTGGTGGCCCTAAGCTGCTCACTTGTTTGCGCTGCTAATGTGCTGCTGCTACCTTTCACAATAAAAGCCCCGGACATATTCACTGCATCACCGTTAACCAGAGTGAACTTATCCACAGGGTGAGGTTGTGGTAATGAGCTGTTCAACATATTTAATTAACCTTGCTTCAGGTTTTGCTCTGGCCTTGTCTTTAAGTTTGCATTTAACATAACACATTTTTATCTCAAAGAAATGTACTGAAACTCATGTATATGTGAAACAAAAAAGGTAATTTATTATTTTGGTTGGTAAAATAAATGCTTGGCAGGTGGATTTTTTCCTTCTGCCATCCACCTTGGCCAGTGAAGACCATTTCAAACACTGTGCGCAAGGTCAATAAGACAAACATGCTATTAACTAATCTACCTATACATGTCAGCAAAGCAAGACATGTTCCTATGAGCAGTACAACCACTAAAGAACTAGACTGAAAGGTGCTTTCAGTACATTCATTTATATTCAAAACATGTGGGACAAATATCTGGCAGAAATCTAGGACAAATTTCACTGCAAAGCCTCTGTGCTTCTATACTGCACATGATAAAAAAACAGGCTTGGATAAAGATAGCAGCTCGGAAGAATTTGAATATTCACAGCAAGAATAATTGATCAGCCTTGTCGTGTTTAGTACAGAAACATGACAAGCTCTTCCAGAGGGAGCTGTGCCTTTAAGGTGTGCGTGAGCAAGTGTTAGAGCTTTGGGCAGTGCAGTGACAGCGAGTCCTCCTGGACCTGCTTTTGACATTACACAGAGGGCGTAGACTAACTTTATTTGTATTCTTTAAGCCTTAACAGTGCGTCCCCCCCCTGCCAAGTGTCCTCGACTTTTTCCTGTGACAGCGAAGGGAAGGCGTCAGTGTCTTATTTGAATGTTTTGGCAAAGAAGAAGCACTTTTTAAACACAGTTTTTTTTTTTAAATCTGAGGCATTCTGGAGAATCAGAATCGGTGTTTGTGGCATAGATTTGACAGCTTTAAAGGTGCATTTTGTCATTTTCAGCCACCCAGTCTCAACGAATTGGGGCCAGTATTTCAACACCTCAATGTCACATCTGAGATTCTTATGGAAAGAAGCCCTGCCAATCTTCTCTGCATTGTTCCACTATCATATGTGCCACCTGAGCAGGCATGCACATCCCTCGCCAACAGCTTTACAGTCAACTTGCACCATGGTGCCACAAGTTTCCCACTGTCGACATTATTTCGGTTGGTCTACTACTGGGTCCATACAGCTGAAATCATAACTCATAACCGGTCAAAATAAGGCTGCTGTCTTATGATCTTCACATGTGGAGTTTGTGTATAGTTTACTTTATAGCTTACTTAGCTTAGTTTTAGCAATGCTAAGTAACAAGAAAAAAGTCACTTCGCCATTTGAAGGTTTATGGCGAACTGTAAGCCTACAGTTTGTGTTGTTGTTAGTTACATTAAAGATATATTTTGGTAAAAAGCCCAACGTAGGATATTCCTTACCAATGTCAAAGAAATGTTGCAAGTTCAGCATCAAACTGCATCTTTTTACTCTCCAAGAGCTGTCACCAGTGCTGCAAAAAGCCACGCCAATATTAACTTTAGTTTTGCTTCTTCTTACATCGCTTCTTTTCTCCCGCCGCTGGCTGTTTAACAGTGGATATCTCTGCAGTGCAGTACATAGGCATCTTGGACAAAACGTCAAAGGTGCTATTTCTTCACACTGTTGATAGGGTTAGTAGTTTATTTTTTTAATGTTTGAAACTAAAATTATGTCTAGATCTCACAAAATACACCTTTAAATGTGGACACGCGGGCCAGCAGAGGACACGGGCCAGCAGATAGTTTGAGAAGTCATGCTCTCTGTATTTAGCCTCTCATGAATCAGACTTTTCTGCCTCTCAGCTCTTTTTGTGTCGAATGAGTCTACTGAGATGATTTTTTTTCTTTGTTGCCAGATTGAGGCCGAGTGTCAGGAGGGCTGTTTAGGTGTGTGTATTTGGCTCTTTGTGCGAGTGTGGGTTATATTGGGGGAGCAGTGCTTGTGCAAATCTTCTATTCAATTGTGTGTGTGTGTGTGTGTGTGTGCGCGTGTGTGTGTCTGTGTGTGTGTGTGTGTGTGTGTGCGTGTGTGCGTGCGTGTGTGCGTGCGTGTGTGTGTGCGTGTGCGTGTGTGTGTGTGTGTTATCAAGGGAGCTCTCCAAGCTTGAATAAGCCTTTTGTCTGCCTTGGCTGCTCTCTGCTCTGAGCCTGCCGTCCACCAGGATGCTGTCTGTCTGCTCTGTTTGAATCACTGATAAAGGCCCATCGTCTCTCTCCCTCAGCACCCTGCCTCTCCATCCTCTCCTCTGTTTCTTTCTCTCAACATTTCTCTATCATCTGCCGCCACTCTCTCCAGATGTTGCTCTGTTGTTTTTTCATTTGTTTTTTTATCAGTTCCCAACTCTCTCCAGCTTGTATGTTTTGTTGTCATCTTGCTGCATTCCCTGATTCCCTCACTCCTCGTGTCCTTCATTCCCTCAGTTTTCCATCCCTCATTTTTGACTTCCCACCTCTGTGCCTCCCTTCTGCTTTTTCTCTCAATTTATTTCCCTCCCCTCGATCCCTGTAGTTTTCCTCCTCTCCCTCCTTTCATCACCGCCCCACAGTCTCCTTCTCTCTCTCTCCGTCCCCTTCTGCTGCAGTCTGCTCAGATAGAGATATCATGTGGCAGAGACAGCTTTCTAATATAGATAGATAATATTAGAAGTAGTGGGAACAGAACCCAGACGAACCCTCTATAGAAAGATGTCTGTTGTATTTCACAGTTCTCCTTCAAAGTGTGTTTGCATACCATCTGTATGTTAATTTGTGACACTTAGAGAGCTTTGATTAAAGACTACACTGACGTGGGAGTATGTACTGAGACAGACACATTGTAACAGAGAAAACATGAGCCTGAAGGGCTGTCCACACCAAGAATGATAACTTATACTATATCTAGGACTGGGGGATATGTAAAAAATCAAATGTATTTTGTAACAAATACCTCAGTATTAATATTGCAGGGTTGGTTATTGGTTCTTTCACAAAATATTTACACAATGACATTTTTGATATATAATCATCAGTATTGTGAGTATAATGACTAAGTGGATAAAGGCAAATAATACAACAGTTAGACCAGTCTGGTAAGCTCAGCATATAACATCTGTGATGCAGCATTTAAAACCAGGAACAGACAACACTTACGATGTTACAAAATCTAAGATAATATCTAGTCTCATATATCTTGTAAATACAGAATATTGATATCATATTGATATATTTTCGAGCCCTAACTATAACAATAGCTATCATGATAGCTTGGGTTCCCGTGGGGCCTTGAAATCCTTTAACTTTAAGGAAAGGGGGAAAAATCAAGGCCCTAAAGTTTTTATAAAGAGACATAAATGAAGAGGGATCATTGAGGGATCAAGTGCTTGAATTAATTTTGAGCAAGGATAAAATTTAATTTTGAAATGTTATTTTTTTTTCTTACTTCAAAAAATCATAAATAAGTCACTTCATAAATACGCTACATTCAACTGACTGCAAGTGTGATGACAAATGTGAAGACTGAGAATCTGACAGCTAACCATTAGTTTGTAATCCTAATTTGTACGAATTCACAAAAACGTTTCTGTCCGAGGCCTCAACTGAGGGTATATGATGCTGAAACTGATCCAGTATCAGTGCTCGCTTTGTCCTAGAGAGTAAACACTCAATTGTAAATTGACATTTTTAAAGGATTTGTATGTATTTAATGGGGATTCGTCCTGCCTTGCCGATACCCTGTCCACTTAATGAGATCATTATCGGTCGACATCGATCCGTCGTTTCAGGTTGGTAGACCCCAACTCATTTAGTCTCTGTCAGGGAATTCTAGGTGTCAGCAAAAGTGGTGGCACTGGTGCTATTAAGTTTATAGTGACTTGTTGAAGGACACTTGAGCAGCAGAGCACAACCGAACTTGCAGGTTAATCTTGATTTTTGATGTTTTGTCTTCCTCAGCGATCATAGAAAATATGGCAGAGTTCAGGCCAGGCCTGTGCACAGAAGCAGCTCAGCAGGGACTCATGCAGTGGCTGCTCAAGAGGATCAAGGTAAGAGCATGGCAGAGCTATGGCTAAGGTTATTTTTACGGCTACGATTAATCCATTGAATCGATTAATCTGCGACTCTTTATAAAAGATTATCTTAATCTTAACATTAGAAGATATTCATTATTTTCTTAACCTTTACTGCAAAAACTGTCCCACAACTCACTGCATGTTGTATTAAGTCATTCTCCTATAACAGGTAAAACATTTATGTAATTTCACCCATACCCAGTTCAACATAGTTTGCTTTTTGCATTTAAAGTTGCTGTATACCTCTACCAAGTACAATCTGTGAAGCAGGACCTAGAGAAAGAATGGTTTTAAGAAACATCTTTTGTTTTGGAATACAGGGTGATTTTCTAATAATTCTCTGGACTCTTGAGAACAGAGTTGCTTAAGATGAGTGGTAATTGGAATTTGCGCCCCCCCTCTCCCGCACAGGCAAAGATGCCGTTTGATGCTAACAAGCTGTACTGCAGTGAAATCCTGGCTATCTTGCTGCAGAACAATGACAGTAAGTGTGTCTCACTAAATGGTCCGTGGCTTCCAAATGATGCCAGTTTATCTTCCACTTTTCTGTCATCTCTCAGCTTTCTCAAACAGTCAGAAAATGCTCTTTCCCCTTATTCTCTCTCCCTCTCTACCATTTCTTTATTTCTTCAAATCCTCTGCTTGCTTCATTTTTTTCTAACTCCTTTCTTTGCCTTTTCATCTTTCCTTTTTTCCTACCCATTTTGTATTATTCTTTTCTTTCTGTGTCTTTTTCTATGTCTTTTCAAAGTGTCTTCCTATTACCACTCTCTCATTTACACTGCCCTTCCTGTCACTTTCTTCGTCCTTTCATTCCTCTTTTTTGTCGTTTTTCATCATTCTGTCATTTTTATCCGTCACTCTTTGATTTTTATGTTACCTTTCATGTTTCCATTTGTATTCTCTCTATATTTCTCTTCCTTACACCTTTTTTAGTCATCCTGTCTCGCTTCTTTTCCTCTGTCTCGTCTTGTGTATTTGCTGTCTTCTCAGGCCCTTCCCTCCCTCACTTAAACCTTGTAAAGCTTCAGATAGCCACAGGACTATCAGGTCCTTGGATAGGTTCTCATTAATGGTACAGGCCATATTGATATTCAGCGGGAGTCGTGTCTCATTTTACACTCCTCCTCGTCTTCACCAGTGCTGCCTTTAGTAATCCTCTCCCTCCTGCTTTTCAAATACAAACAAAATTAAGCAAAAAATGTTATTTTTCACAAAGGAAACATGCTCCCATGAACAATGTTCCCTATTTAAATACTGTCAGTATCTTGAAGTAACAATAAGGCAAATCACATGAGGAGTATTAAGAAAATGACAATTTAGTGAAAAATCTTGATGTGATAATTTGAATGTAATAATGACTGTGGATTCACTGTCTTTCAAACGAAATTCTGCTGTCAGTGATGAGCATTTTACTGCCCAGCGAAGGTTGGACAGTGCCTGTCCAGTCTTGGACATACTTTCCCACATTGAATGTCTGTGGATGTGCGCACTGTTCTGTTCATTGTACAATTGAAGGTCTGCACCAGCCTCCAACACGAAACAGGGGGTCTGGGGGGCTGAACTTACTGTCCCCTCACTGCTGACATCAGGTGAAAAAGAAACAAAGAAGACGCTGCTGGGTTTGGAGTGTATGTCTGTCCAATATCCAACTTAAAAATAACATTGCTGTTTTTAGGTGGCTGCCGCTGGCTTGACACAAACTGGAGTTTAGAACAACAGATTGGAGCATGCAGGGTTAGTGTGTTTGCTATGCCTACAGTCTGTGCGGTTACAAAAAATGGGCTGCACGCGGTAATCTGCAAAGTCAGGGTTTCCCACACATTCATTTATTTGTGGCGGTCTGCCAGTACTAAATCATCCATCGCCACAACTAGATTTTTGGAGCTGGACTGTTAATTAGGAGAGCTACTGTAATATATATACTGTTCTGTGATTTATAGTGCACTTGCTGCAGAGATATCGTAGCAGAATGTCAGGTGCATTGAAAGTGAAACTCAACCGTTCATTCTGCTGGGTCTAAAACTTTACTTTTATTTACAAACATCTGGAGCTGGAGCAGCGCGTCAACATAATCAACATAATCAACATAATCGATTAAAATGTTATTTTCGGTAAATTTGTTGTTATATTAATCGAGTAATAAAAAAATAATAGTTAGATCAATAAAAAAATAATTGATACATTAATCGACTAATCGAAAAAATAATCAATAGATTAATCGATAAGAAAATAATTGTTAGGTGCAGCCCTACAAATATCTGCAAACAGCTCCTCTCACCCACTGATGTGATCTGATCAGCTGTGAACAAATCAACAGATCAACTATCCACCCCACAAAAACACGCCTGCTGTGCTGCATTCAGGGACCCGCAAAAATGTCGGATCTAGAGCGAGTCTACAAAATGAGGTTATAAATTGATGAGGATTTTTTTTAATAAAAAAAAACAAAAAAACAATATGGTAAATATGGATATACATTGTGCCACTTCAAAGGGTGTAATTTTATGTCAATCTGGACAGATATATATCGATTTAACAATCCAGTATTATTGATACATAGTGAAATCATAAACACGTCATCACAATAAAGATAGACTTGTGGCATGTCCGTGTAACCATCTCTATCCAGGCACACCTTCTTCTAAACATTCAGACAGTGGTAGCAGTCAAGTGCCAGGCAGATAATGGCAAGCAGCCAAGAAAAATGATATTAGGATATTTCCTGACATTCTGTCATACGCAGGCCCCCTGAATTAAATCAAAATTTGTATCGTGGCAGACTTTGTGATATAAACAAATCAAGGATCTTTGTCCAAAGAGTCAATATGATGTTGTATAGTGATAAAACTTGTGATTTACACCCCTGGCAATTTCCTGATGTCAATTTAAAAGATTTCAGGGCATTGAAATTCTTAGATTTAAGACATTTGGCCCTCGCTGCTATACAAGGCCACTAAGAAGTAGGGTTGTATTGCGTAACCTTAAAAAGCATTCAAATACTCAGGCCTTGATGGAATAACTTGCGTAGATATTTTTTAGTGTCCTCATTTTCCCTCATCTTCTCTCTCTGGAGGTCCCTCCTTGTAGCCAACATGTTCGTCAGTGTTTATGCTTGTGGTATGCCTTTGTAGTGCTTCTGTCAATCGCTCCCTCTCTTTTCCTATTTCTCTTTTGCTTCATCTCTCCACTTAAACTCTTTTTTGTATGTCCTCCCTTCTGCTCCGTAAATGTCTTTGTTTGCAACCATCTCAATTTAATCTCCCTGTTGTCTTGTTACTCCCATTTTTATCTCATAGTCTTCCTTCGTCTACACTTCTTTTTTCCCACAGATACCAGAGAACTGTTGGGAGAGATGGATGGCATTGATGTGTTACTACAGCAACTATCTGTAAGATTTTGCTTTTGCTCTATTTTTAGTTTGCTTTACCACTGCCCCTCTTATTTACTTGTCATTTGTTTCAGCCTCATGGGGGTAAGGCTCAGTCATTCGTCAAACATGAGTATAAGACCCAAGATTTAACATGAGCTGTATACTGTGTGGTGGTGCTCGAACCTTGTGGCTCACATGAAGCCCCCAGAAGGTGCGCCGGTCTTGACATAGTGGTCAAACCTTGTAACTACAACTTGCAGGTCTGTCACATCAGTTCAGTTCAGTTCACAACCAAACTTGGTGAAAAGCAATCCTGATCAGCAATAAAAATTATCGTGAAAGTATTTATGAAGGTCATCTAAAAGTGTCAAAAGGAGTGAGCTCGGTCAACCAATTAAAAAAGTAGTTAAAATATAGAAATGCCAATAAAAAGACTGATCACAGTCAGTCATTTCCAATCATTAAAAGAAGAAACATCATGCCGCTGGGCATTTATCAACTCAACATCTGGGTCTGGGTATCTTTATAAATGTTTCCTTCCCTCTCAGGTTTTCAAACGTCACAACCCGTCCACAGCCGAGGAGCAGGAGATGATGGAAAACCTCTTCGATGCTCTGTGCTCATGCCTCATGCTGCCAGCCAATCGGGACCGATTCCTCAGAGGCGAAGGGCTTCAACTGATGAATCTCATGCTTAGGTGAGGCTGCAGTACACATAGAAATGCCAGATTGGAACTCACTTCTGCTGCCGTAAAAGTGTTGGTGCAGCCCAGGCGCCAGAAAAAAAGTGTTGGCATTGTGTATTTCTGCAAACCACGAATTTGTTACGTTTGTTTGTTTCATGTGTATTACATCAACTTTTCTGAAATGATGTAGTTTATGAGCTGACTTTGTCATTGGAGGCTGGAGGTAACAGTGGATGGCGTGTCACCTTGACAAGACGCCTGCCAAGCTGCACTGTTCAAGACCAACAAACTACAAAACTGGTTATTTAGAAAATTATTGTTTCTTTTGTGTTTTCCAGAAGCTTTTTAGGCACCAAACATGGGTGTTTTGTTGCGATCTTTCACTGTTTTTTAGTGGGGATAGAGCCATTAAAAAAACAATTGCTTTTTACTAAGATCGAGCTGCCTTTTCTGCTGTAATAATGGCACAAAAGAGGGTTGTTTTTTACAGAGATGGTGCTGTTTCCAGCAGGGATTTTGCCCACCAAACAGGGTATTTTAAGCTAAAACATGATCTTGTATCCTGTATATAATTGCATGTGAACAATGTATTTGTGCTTTGCAGGAACATACAGTGCCAATTAGTCTTGGGTGGTTTCACGGTATTATGGTATACCAGGGTATTTAGAAATCATGAAGGTATGTTTTTCAGTACCTTCATAAATAAGCACTCCTCTTTCTAATAAATTCATTGTATGCAGTGCACAGCATGCACCACCAGAGCTCAGTTTCAGGTTTCACCTGTTGAAACAGGCAGATGAGCTGACAGTCACCATGACACCTAGTGGTAGAGGGAGAAGTTACAGGATTTTATACAGCTGGCGTTCAGCAACGGCAGAGAGACAGCATTTTTTTTTTTTACATATAACTTGGTGAATTAAGGATTTATTTGACCAAAGTCAAGCTTGTCATTTTTGCAACAGCAGCTTACTAACTAGATTACTAGCAAGGGTAACCAAGATGGTTTGGGTGTGATTTATTTTGTCATTGTCAAGTTTGCGTGAATGGTGTTTTATGATGAGTTAAGGAGGCAGTTAAGCCTTGCCAGTCTTTCCGACCAAGAAAAAGTCGAATTCAAAAGTTTAACACTTCTATTTCTGTTTAGTAAGGGAAATGGGTGTTAGAATATTTCTTATCTGAACACTTTTCTGGATTCTGTTAGTAAGTGGCGCACTCGCCACCAGGGAGTGCACTATTAAAAGTAGCCTGTGGAAATCAGTTGACAGGGCTTTTAATGAAACATATTTAGACTAAAATAACCAACATCCATTTATTGTGACAATGACAGAACTTTGTTTGCATTGTTTGAAATATGTAGCCCAAAACTAACATGATTTTGACAAAAACTCATGTCTTTTTTTTTTTTTTTTTTTGCACGACTCATTTTTTGCTTCATCACTACCCTTGTTGGACAAATTATTGCAGTGAATTACAGTTAATGTTACAGTTAATGAATTAATGGACAGCCAGTATTGATTTCTTTGTGAACACAAATACTAATACTTGTTAGATGTATTTAAAAAAATGTAGAGGCAATTGCAGATTGTTAATATATGAAAAGTCACCATTTTGGCAAGGTTGAGTCAAAGATACAAGAAAATATTTGTTGCAGTTCTGCAGTTAATAAGTACATATGATAATAAGTGTCACATAATTAGGTTTGTTTGTGCAAATTCTTCTCATAATTTTAGAAAAACAAATGAATTAATTATGAAGTTTGTTCCCAGTGTAATATTAACCACCTACACATTCTGAAGTGCAACAGTAATGTAGAATTTACACCAATCAGTGCAATAGAAACAAACTGTAAAGGAAAATGTAGTGTTGAGCCCAGCACAGAACATCTCTTGATATAAAGTCTCAGGTCAGCGCCCCCCCCCCCACTGCTTTCTGTAATGTGAAGATTCGAACATTCACAGCATAACAGTTTTTAGAGCTGCACAGAACAGCACGTCTGTCTAGTCTATTGCCTGGCGAGACTGCCAGTCCAATCAATCAACAGTTGGTGGAGCGCAGCAAGGCAGAGATGTGACCTTAAAGAGTCATAAAGACACATTACACGCATTTATGAAACCTTCACAGCCACGGCACCCATGCGCTGATAATCACATCATTTGACATGTAGATTTAAGGCTCGGATCAATATCTCATTATTGAATGCAAAAACCCTTTTCTGTGAAATCATCCACCGGGGAAACAGAGGAAGAAAAAGAAAGGGAGGAGGAGGAAGAGCAAGCTAAGATATCACTTTTAGAAACTAACTGTGAATTTCTAAGAATTGAAGAGAATTTGATTTCTGATCCTTTTTCTCTCTGCCGAATACTTGCAGAGCACAGAACGCGGAACGTGAGATTTGTTTGAAACTTATACCTGTGTGTTAAATAGAGATCCTGTTGCAGATCCCACATTGTATTTTTCAGTTTGGGCTTTAGACTTAACACAAAGCTTGCAGTACACACTGGAGGTGTGGGGTTTTAAAGATCTGTATGTTTACTGGTCAGAGAAAGATTTTAATGTTTTTAAAGAAACATTGTAGGATTTAGGACTATTACGATACAGAGTTTTTGGAGCTTGACCCATACTAAAAGACTAAAAGTGAGGTTATCTCAGCCTCTGCTGCTTCTATTTTCAGCGTCCTTTTTTCCAGATCTGTCTCTTTTAAACCCTGGTTATATAAAGGGTCAGCTTTCTAACAAGACACAATGCAGCTCCAAAAAAAAAAGGTGGGGGGGGGGGGGGTGGGGGGGGACTACAAAAAAAAAAGCCATTCACTGAGACACTTTTATTGGTTTTCCATCAAAAACTCAATTTCAATTCCTACCAGGCCTCTTCAACTTTGTGCTACATACAGATTTCACACCTGGTGTCTTGATGAATTCTCAGCATAGCTAACTGTCAGACCACACACATCCTACTAAAACTGCTGCTGCCATTTTTACAGACACATGTCTTAGAATCTTATTAGCAGTTTATGGTGAGTATGGCTCCATTAGAAAAATAAAATGTTTTTAATTATATAATACTTTTGATATCCTCTCTTGGTATGGATTAAAGCTCTAAAAACTCATCTCTTGCATATTACACATTTAATAATTTTTCCATTAAAAAAAAAATCCCCTCACATCTAAAAATGACTTGGATATATTTGTGCACATTTGCCTCATTAAGTATGTGCAGATCTATTAATATGCAAATTAGCCCCACCCCAGTTGAGTTACATCTAAAAACTGCAAACCTGAAGATTATTTTGAGATGCAGCTCAACACTGTGTGTCAGGTTTTTCTAGTCATAAATATGTAATAAACATTGAGTTTCGATTAGGCACCTTTTCGATTATTTATAGTTTAGATGCTATAGGGGCTTAGAGAATTATAGTGGAAGTATATGACAGCCATTTCCATGCTCAATTCTGTTTCACAAGTTGTTGCAGCAATTTTTGGGTTGATACCATTGTTACACAGATTTAGTGGTAAATTTAGCATTTCTGAGCATTAGAATTACTTAAAAATTGATAGAAAAAGTCAAAAATCCCTCAAAAGAATACCACATTAATACACCAAGACCTTGAGGAGCACCCTAGAAAAATCCCTGTTGTGAATTGCATTTTCAGTGATTGGATGGCAAGCATTTTTTTTCTGCAACAGCTGTGAAACCCCCTCATTATAGATATACCTATGAAATCCATTGATCCTCTGAATGCCCACAGTCTCTAGTTTGTGGTTGTAAAGTTTCATGTCCCTGTGATTATCTTCGAGGTCACCATAGGTCGTTTTAAACAGTGATGTTACATTTCAAAAAATGGTCCCAACACAATGAAATTGCCACTATGAGGACTGGCATCATCACACATGAAATAAATTGGCCTAATTGAATCCATAAGTGAGACATACACAATTTATGCAATTCCAAGAAGGTTTAAGGACCAAAGTTTGCAGAAATATTAAAATACAGAAAGCGGAAATCACACATTTGTACTGAATAGTACAAGTTTTTGCCCAAAACTGCCTGGGACTAGCAGAAAGTGGGAAGACTGTAAAGCGAAGACTTCCATAGAATGAACACCTACCCTATCTTTTAAGGGTATGTAGCCTTTTTTCTGATTGGGTCTGAGAATATTTTGTTCAGGCTTTGGGGTCTAATGGCTGATCATGTCTGTCAGTGCAGGTTAAAAAGTTTCTTAGCAAGGGCTCATTTTTGAGTGATTTAGTCTCATCTATAATTTGGGTCAAATGAAAATTCTACCGCTGCTGTCATGCTTGCACCCCCTTGACATTGACGGCGACATGTTCACGACTCCAGGATGTTATGTTAAGTCACCGACTGAATTGCCTAGTTTCCCTTCGGAAAGTACACTGTGTCTCGCTCTCCCCTGGCCTCTCCAGCTGTCCATCATATATAATGTGTCTGTCTGGAGAACCAGACTCAACTGCCTGAAATATGTGTCCCTCCTCTGAGATAAACACTGTCATCTGTCATTGGTGGGAATGAAGGAAATGACACTGTGACAGACAGCTACATTTCCCGGGAGGAGGTGTTGGGTGGGGGGTTGGCGGGTGGAGACGGAGCAGGAAACAGTTGGTCCCTTTATCGTGCCAATGCTTTGATGATGGAAAACAGATGAATATCCACATTACAATTTATTTGTTTGACAGAACACATATTTTCTGTCTTCTGTCATGGTAGTTTATTGTCTAACTAATTTGATTGTCATCTGGAAACAAGATTCTCAGAATTAACAGGGGGAAAATTCTTGTTTTATCTTGTTTAAAGTTAGATGTTTTTTTTAGTTTTGCTATGTTTTTGTTAAAAAATATTGTGTGGCTTCAGTAATTAGTAATAAGCAGTTTAGTTAATTGCTGGACTCTGATGGACTGGCATCATCAACTCAGACTAACTTAAATGAACTTTATATTGTTAGTGGAGATGTGTGCAATTTTTAGAATTTAATTTAAACTTTTAGAGAGCCGCTTATCAAATCTCAATTTTCACAATATCATCCTGACCTTTTTCTGTGAAATTTTATTTGAACGAGTGCTCTGAATCAGATTCACTAAACTCTACTAATTTTCCAAAACTTGCTGTAAACTGCTTTCATCAATTTAATGAACTGTGAGATTTGATTATTAGCATAATCAGAGTCCCCTAAATTGCCGTAAGATTTAAGATTCATTCACAAAAATGCTACCCGAGAATCAAAATAAGTATTTCACTGAGTGAAGCGACTGTAAGAAACCTGCAGATGGAAAATAACAAATGTAGAAGTGTCGAGTGTCAATAAAATTCTAGCACCTGAATGAAGAAGACGGTATTAAAAGAACAGCTGCCAACAGCGTGTCATCAGATCAGTGCCTTACAGAGATAGAAATAAAAAGTGAATGAACTTCTTGCTAAAAAAAGAAAAAAAATAGTCTATGACCTAGATTGATGTTGGTCAAGGGGGTGTGACAGCTACACAGATATTAGACAACAGAATAAGATACAGTAGGCGATGCTGACCTGTCAGTATCACCAGGGATATTTCTTGGAACAGTGACCCTGAGGCAGCCATCTATAAGTTCTATAAAGCCTCCTTCCCACGACACACAAAACCCACCAACATCCACTGACATCTGGCTTCTGTCTTTTGTGGGAAAATGTTACAGTTGCACTTATTCCTTGGACAAATGACTCTGCAGTAGTTATGGGTATTTATCAACTCCATGTCCAATATCCAATATGATTCCTGGTGGGCGGTCTAATTTCATCCCTTTCACGACACGATGCAAATTAAACACTGCTACAAATTCTGCCTTTCTAAGCAGTACTCGAACATACTCGAACATAGTGCCAAATTTTTTGGCACAGAGTTTGAAAGAGAGACTGAATAAGAAAAATTAAAAAGGAGTAACCTATTTACATTTTCTCTGGCCTCCATGCTGTTTTCTGCTGTTCACCCTGTTTTCTGATGCATTTGTGATGTTGAGTGTGACACACCAGTAAAAAAAAAACAAAAAACAAAAACAGAAAGGTGTCCTAACTGCAGGGCCATACACTGATCTAGTCCATTGACTATGGGAGTCTATTATTTTAGCTGGTTTTCCAACTATTAAAAAAAAAAAACTGCAAATATGTCCTAATTTTGGGGAAACAGGTGTAAGAGAATTTCTTAGAAGAACTACTGAACTTTATAGGTTGCCACGCAAAAGTTTGCCAATATAGACAAAAAGAAGAAAATCTCTAAAACTTCTCAGTAAACTGACAAACGCATATTATAAGGATAAGGTGAATGTAGTGTTATATTTATTTGTTAGTTTGTTTGTTGATTTATGTAATATATTTAAAGTCACACTGTAAAGTGTTTTCCCCCCTGTGGAGACAGGCATTACCCAGGAGAAATTTCAACAGTTTTGTTTTGTAGCAGTGTAACTATAAAATGTCATGTTTGTTTACTGAGGTAAAATGTCAAACTGTTGGGTCCATTTGTATCCATATTTTAGCTGATTCAGTTATTCCCTTGAATAAAAATCCATATTATTTCAGAGTTGCACTGCAGAGCACACAATTTAAAACTGAAATGATTTTTTAAATGAAATACATAAAAATATTGTTGTATTACCAGTCCACCCGAAAGTTTTATGGCAGTTGTCTTGATTGACATCCCTTTTCGGGGCACTTCACAAATTACACATTACAAATGTGCATATTCTTAATATCTATTAAAATAGTGAGTAACTCTCACTGAAGTAATGTGTCCTCTCTCTGCTGCAGAGAAAAGAAAATGTCTCGAACCAGTGCTCTGAAGGTGCTGGACCATGGGATGATTGGACCAGAGGGAGCAGATAACTGTCATAAGTTTGTGGACATCCTGGGACTGCGAACCATCTTTCCGCTTTTCATGAAAACCCCCAAGAAGATGAAAAAAACTGGTACCTCAGAGAAGGAACATGAAGGTAAGTCACTAAAGCCTAATTTCCACTGACTGTTAATGCAATGGGAAAATGTACAATTGGCATTCACACCAGGGTCAAATGACTCTGCAGTAGTCTTGGGTATTTATTGCCTTTGGCTCCAATTAGCATAGGTGGAAACACAACACTCAGGCGAATGCACAAATTTTACCCCCTTAACTAGCAGGATGCAATGACACGCTGCTCCTAAATACTTCCGTCTCCCTGTAAGCAGCCCTCAAACATTGATCCAAATTAGTGTGCGCAGAGTTTGAAAGAGACTGAAAAATGAAGTAATGTATAAAGAGAGGTAACCACCGTAAAGTTTTCACTGGCCTTTATCCATGCTGCTTGTCTGCGATGTCAAACATGGCACACCAAAATAAAACAATAAAAACCACACACATAAATAGTCCTGCTCATCTACTGCAGAGCCGTGTACAGCTTTGTTCTATTGGCGATGGAAAAGCAGTCTATAGCCTTTTTTTTTTTGCAGACTTTGGTGGAAGAGGTACACCTACAACAAACCAAGACATGATTTGTTTATGAAGTTTGGAATGACCTCCTTTGGCAATTTCTGACATTTGAAAAAAGTTTTTTTTTTGTTTTTTTTTCCATTGGTATAGTGGCCTGCTTGGCTTGTACAATTGTAAAGGTGGCACTGGAAACCAAACCACTGGGGTAAAAGGATAGTTGCCTGTCTGATAATGACACATTTGAGATCAAATAGGCTTTATTTCTAGAGCTCCCACATACTTGGAAGGATATCTATCGCAGTCTAGATTTGTGGTTCCTTGTTATAGCAACTTCATAATGTGGATATGATAATTCCTGAGGTTTTGATAATGTAGATGATGATTAACAGTGTTGTGGCTACTTTTATAACGTCCGTCAAATCTCATCATTTTTGTCATTTGTCATGTAAAGAAATCTTTAGTTTGCTGACTGCACTAATTTAAGTGATTGCACCAGTCACGGCAGGTTAATTTCTCTCTAGTCCTGCTTCGAGTTTTCTGCAACGTGTAGTCACACCCGCTTCCTGCAGACACACTCGATCCTAATCTGCTCATGTATCACGCTTTGCTGCCTCTTCGGCCTGTCAGTTTACACTATCAATCCAATCTTGATTGATTTTCCTGCCTGCGCTCCCGAACCTCTCTTGTCTCTGAGTGAGAGATAGGAAGCAAACAAGAGGCAGAGAGAGAAAAAGAGAGGATGACCATGTGATATAGGGCAAGAGAATCAAATCGAGAGTGATGAAAAAAGAAGTCGAAGCTCTGTTCATCTCTCTGCTCTTTGTTTGATTACCTCCGTCCAAAATGTGGAACCCTTCTTCTCTCTCACTGTCTGTATTAATTAAGTTTGATTCATCCGGAGGGGCTTCCCAGCCCTGCAGAGGAGAACAAATTGTCTTCCATTGTGTCCCGTCTCACCCAGGGACTGGATGAATTAACCTCTGACCTCCTAGAGCAGCAGGAGGAAGAGTGGGCAAGATAACCCGTCCTAACAGTTAAACCTTCTCCCCCCTGTGTGTTGAAGCTGCTGGCGAGGCGGACACACACTTAAAAGACAGGCTTTAAAAAGAGATGTGGAAATCCACCCTGGAGGCTCTCTCTCCCTGTGAGGTTTGGCAGGTGTGGTCGAGATTTAAGTGTATTTCTCAGCCAAAACTGTATCTTGAGAGTCACAGTATGATGTTGTATTTTTTGGAGAGGTGAAATTTGACATGATGTTGGCCTTTTAACTCAGCTGTTCTGTTTGTTGACACCTGCTGCTTTGAAGCTAAATGGTGAAGACCGTTTAGGATTCTTTAAATGCTAACTTGACAGTAACTTCTACATACTTCATGATATTATATTATTTAAATAAGCATAAACACAGAAAAAGTCTTACCAGCAAATACGTCCAAGACAACCTATAGAACATGCTGTACTACAAGTTAAAATATTGTGATCGCATTCATATGGTCATATGTAATATAGACTTTTTATGCTTCTGTGCCGGCGATAGAGAAGGGCAGTGTTTTTTGGGTTGTCCGTCTGTCTGTACCTATATACGTCTGTCCATCTGTCAGTCCGTCTGTTTCTCAGAAACACCTTAAAAAAGAATTTCTTCAAACTTGGCACAAACGTTTAAGTGGACATTAGGATGACCTGATTTTATTTTGGTGGTCAGAGGTCAAAGGTCAAGGTCAATTTTTATTTTGAATATCTCAAATTAAAATTCTGACTGGTGAGGTATCTGAAATGGCAGTTTTTTGTTGTAAGAATTGTAAAGCAGATATTGCAATGAAGAATGCCGTGAATATCTAAAATGTTCTTTTTGACAAAGAAGTAAATCACGTATATCTGCAGTGTATATATCCAGTTCAGATATGAAACGTTAAAACAGCCACCTACGCTTCTTAAAGAATTAACAACACCTTCAATTTAGTTTTCACTAGTACAATCAGTTGTAGATATCTGAAAATGCAATTTCTATACATAAGAATGTTACTGTGGATTTCTTTAAGTACCATTCTGATCAGTGAGAATACATTTTTGACTGGAAATCTAAACTGAAAATACAGTTAAGAATGTGCTACAATTATTGTTAAAACAGCTTGTCATGGCACAAAACATTCATGAACTGACAGATTAGTCTGTATGCAACCAAGCTAATGAAATGTTTATACGATTAAATACTTGAAACTGCAATTCTGAAATGAGTTTTCCGTAAGTAATTGTTTTTGGGTATTTTTTTAAATAAAAGTTGCAGGCTGTATTGGATTTTCCCATTGTGTCTGCACTGATTTGTCTACCAGCTATAGGCGTAATGAGATGCCTGTCATAATAAGGCCCATTGAGTGAACCCTCTTTCTCACTGCTAATTGAAAATGCTGTGAATCAAGTGCTTCTCCAGAATAACACAATAACACTGTAGATTAATTAACTATCAGCCGCTTCAAACAAAAGTAATTAGGAGGTAGAGACCTCTCTGTCCTTCGGTTCTTAGCACGCTCTCTCTCTTACATTCTTTCCACAGCTCTCTCTATCATAAACCTCGGTGCATAGATTGATCCCCGTGAAATCCGGTCTGAAACTGACGCAGACCAAATGACCATGGATTGCCAGGGCCATATTAGCATACAGAACGGCGTAATTAATAGAGACACTGTAAGTGGATAGGACAGAAAAAACAACAAATTACATTTCTCCGCTCATAAATAATCTTGTCACGACACTGCTGTTCACCTCATTTTTAGGTTCTCACTTTATTGGTGTATGTGCTCTGTCATTACCAGTGAAATGAGGTTGTATGATGGAAATTGGTGGCAGCCAGTTGTTATATTTAGGTGGCTAATGATGCGAGTGAATGTGAGAGGGAACAGAAGTAAACAACTAATTTACATGGCAAGGCACAATAGTCATAGCTCCGTCTCCCCGCTTCGACTCCGAAGAGCGCTTTTTGTGTGCTTGCGCGTGTGTGGGTGTTTATTTGGTGGAGAGAGAGCACACAAGGGAGCAGCTCGGAGAGGGAAGGGAGGCCTTTGTAGTTGATATGTTTTGAATGCCACGCAAACACCTTCAAGGGGGGCGAATGCCCTTGTCGTGACCCTTATTTTCTAATGAATGCACTAAAATAGCTAATGAGTGAGGCGTGCTAGCAGAAATAGACTTGTATTTCACATTGTGGCTCTGTGACTGTGTTGGAAACACACAGTTAGAGAGAAAAAAGATGGAAATCAGATGCTTTTATTAAAACAAAATGATAGCAGTTTCATTACAAAGATAAAAGATGGAACTTTATCAACCCATTTCTCTATCACCAGTATCTTCTCTCTGATATTAACAAATGGAGATTTAGCCAGCATGACTACATAGCATAATATATGAGACCAGATAAGTGCCTGTAATAGAGAAACTTGGTAATCGGGATTTAATGATGAAACTTGCGTCAAATATTTCAGTCAAAAGCAGAGAATCAAATGAAGCTCTCATTTGATCATCTCCCCTCCCGGCACTGAGCGCCTTTGGCTCAGATTGAGATCAGTAACATTTTTTTACATGATTCAAGTTTGATTGTAATCTGTGTTGTCAGAGTCATGCTGTGTAATCCTATTATTAGTGTGTTTCAGAGGGAGAGATTTGCTGTTAGATCCCTGTGTAAAGACACATCTAATTAACATCTTCACTTTTGGTCTTTTCCTCTGGTGGGGATTGATCTTGTTCTATCTCTGCAAACTCATATGCTGACGAAACATGCTGTGGTATATTTAGTTGTATATAAAATGCTTTTTCTTCAGGTTGCTTAATATTCTGTTGAGGACAGGATAGGATCAACACTGGAAGTGAAATGTATCACTCAGCAGTTTAGGAAAGTCCAACTGAAATTGAGTTGCGTTTTCTTTTGTCTGCCACAGCACACACATCTGCTTTGTAAATCACTTTTCCTGTGTTCCTCTTTAAGAAAAAAAATGTAGAAACCAAGAGCAATATATATTTAATATTTTATGGTATCATGATGGCACCCCTAGTTTTGCATTAACTAGATGCTCTGGTATCTGTCTACATAGATGGAGACCCTTAATTTGACACAGCCAATCAGTATTTACATGAAGCAGTAACAATAAGGTGCATTTACATCCGCCTCTTTTCATGGCCTTTTTCAATTTGTGCATAATGAAAGCCGAGCGGAAACACACGCACACACACACACACACACACACACACACACACACACACAAATATTCAAGAAAAAACAAACAGTTGCTACGCTTGCAAAGGTGAAAACGTTGGTGTATTGATAAGTGCAGTAGAGACAGATTCAGGGAACACATGATGAGTGATTGTATTGAATGTATTGTCATTGTAAAGGCCTTAACTAAACGCAAACTCTCCTTGTTGAGTCTGGAGGCTTTTTACATGCCATATATGTATGCACACAGAGCTCCATTATTATATCTATTGTTTTCCTTCATTTGAGGTTTGGCTGGCATTGTTAACGACGTCATCTCTTTGCACTTTCTCTTTTTCTGACTTGAGCATGAATATGGCCAAATATTTGCATCACTATAGTGGAGGGAAAAGCACTTAAATTCACATTTTCTTTTGCCGATTTCCTGGAAATTCTGTAAAAAATTATACTACATTTGGATGGACCCAACCATTGGCAAAGCAGACATCCCACTGAGCCAGACAGCATCCTGCAACACAACGCAAGAGCCAAAGACTCTGAACAACAACCAAATTAGCTTTTCTGCTAAAAGCTCCTCCTTACGTAACTTGAGCCATGAACACACGACCTGTCTTGAACCTTAGCTTGTTGAACTAGACACCAACAGCAAAAATTTAAATGTGCACCACTAATGTCTATCTGCAAAAACACATTGACATTATTTCTCACTACAGAAAGGGATGACTAAATTTCAGTTGCACAAAAACCTTTTCATATTTGTTTTGAGGAGGAACTTAAATTATAACATGCTGTATGTTTCATAGGAAATGTGAATGAAAGCCATAATGTCTTGTTTAGACAGAAAGAAATATGTGAAAAATGTTCCCTCTGTAGTCACAGAGTATCTCTTAAGATAAAAGCAGCCATTCTGTTTAATGTAGACTGGGCTTTCATACTTTGTACAGTGTATGTGATGCTGCATTTAGTAAACACTGGAATATACAGCATTACAAATATTCAGTAGTGGAGAGCTGCCCTGTGGCCATTTTCAAAACAACAATTTCCAGGAACCGTTTTCCAGAACTCTGGAACTTTTCTCACATTTTGATCACAATAATCTAGTTCATGATCTTGTCCCTGAACTGTCTGGTGAACAAAACGGCTTTGCTCCCAAGTAGCCCAAGTTCGACCAAGAAAGGTCTACAAACTATGAAACTGGAGGAATAAATCTCAGAAAAGAAACTAGGGACCAAAAGTCTGTGTAATCTTTATTGTGCTAGCACCACATCTGAAAAACTGTGAACATTAGGCAAATTAGATCAATGACAATTAAAAAACAACAGCAGTGTTTGTATGTTTGACCAGTCAATAACATTGAAACTTCCATCCATATTGTTTTTTTTTTAACTTTCAGAAAGTGTTTTGTTTTTTTTTGCCACAAGGAACTATAGGACAAAAATTAAGTTCAACATAAGTTTAGTTGAATACGTCCTCAGAAGGTACTTGGCTCCTGCGGAAAGTTTCTGAAGTGGAAATGCCCCATTAATAGTACATTTTGCAGCCCAAGAACTATTGGGATTAAGTCTGCTGTGCTTAACATTGCAGATTTATCAAACATGAGCCCTGAGACTGTTTCAGTGTCTGCACAGCATTCAGGGTGTAAGTAAGCAGTCCATGGTACCAGTATGGAGACTAATTTTCATGGAACCCATATAAAGGAGACCGTGGAAACACTACTAACCCCGTTTTAGTTTGAAAATTTGAGGTTTATGTTTTAGTCTGGACAAGCGGAGAAGTGAACTTTTGGAAACAATGATGTGTAAACTCACGTTTGTTTTCCAATTGGGTTTTATCAGTCATGACATATCAAGCCAAGTGAAAACATTATAGCTTGGTCCAACTACCTTTTGTGATTTTATCTTTCTTGTGTGGGTACTCCTCTCCCATTGCCTTGACCGTCTCTGGTATTGGATAGTGCTCCCAGTACAGCTCTAATGTGTAAGTGTGTATTGGATTTGCAATGACCCACAATCTGTTTTCTGCCTCATTGACTGCCTCATACTTGTGTTACTTTCAGTAGCACTTCCATCTTTTTGTAGGTCCAATCATCTAGATCTCTCTTACTTTATGCCACCTCCGTAGTGTTTTCCGTATCTAAGCAACCAACTGTAGAGCAGAGAATCTGCCTTTTGTTTTTACTGTTACACATGACCAGTGTACATTAATGTGTTTCTAGGCATGTTAGTATGAACAGAGATTATTTCTGAAACTGTGATAAAATGCTTGTCTGTATGAAGATCGATCTCATGTTAAAACAAAACTGTATTAGTGTGGATGTAGCCTGAGACTTCAGAGTCAGAATTCATTCGTGCTCCTTCAGATAGTGAATGGAGTCTCTATAACCCCTGACAGGTTAGCCTGTGGTGCCGGGAGGCTGATTGCTCTCCCCAGGGCACAGTTAGTCCAGTCTCTCGTTGAAGTACCACCTATCTGTTCTCTTCTGTCATTCAGAACTACACAGCACTTCCTTCAGCTGTCAATCAATAAACGAATCAAGGGCACTCAGGGTTATTTGCATGTTAACTTACTGCTATGAATTCCCTGGGGCAAAGATGAAGCAAGTGGTCAGTGATTAGTGGAGGATGAGTGAACATCAGCATTTGGACATGCATAGTGCTA
This sequence comes from Plectropomus leopardus, assembly GCF_008729295.1. NCBI lineage: Eukaryota > Metazoa > Chordata > Actinopteri > Perciformes > Serranidae > Plectropomus > Plectropomus leopardus. The sequence continues at coordinate 6,257,666 of NC_056470.1, read as the reverse complement.
TCTTAATGCAAATATACCTCACACAAAAATTGACAGAGGACTTGTGTAGTGCTGTGAAGTAGTTTCAAGTGATGGGTGGGTTTGAAGTATGTCCTTTTGGAAATGCAAACTCGAACAACATTCTTTCATTGTTGGCAATTTTTGAGGCAGTTTCAGTTTACAGCAAGTGGATGTTAAAGTGATGTTAAGGCAAGTTCTCTCCTGCTCATACATCATAATGCTCACACCGTTTGTGATACTGTGGGTCTGTGCAGTAAGTGCGGAGCTTTGTGCTTCCTCTTAAAGACGAAACTCTATGGAGGTCTCTATGAATGCTATCGTCACCTCAGAAGTTGTAGTGGTTTCCATTTTTAAGATGTTGGCTCCATGGGAATTCCTTGTGTATGTGATTGTCAGTTGCAGCACTGGTTTGTGCTGTCATTAACACCATGTAGGTGTTGCATTAACCATAAAATGCTCTATTTGCCTTTCTTTTCCAGCACTCGAACAAACTATTCTTAAATTAGCTGTAATAGTGATTGTCAGCCTTTGATGCTATTGTCACATCATACAACACAGCCAACACGAACACCAGTTAGTCAAAACATTAAAACCACTAACACTTGACAATGCAATTCTCTGGTGATAAACCTTGGGTCCTGGCATTCATGTGGATGCAACTTGACACACACCACCTATCCAAACACACCAAGTACTCCTCTCATGGGCAACGGCAATCTCTGATAGCAGTGGCCCCTGCAGCAGGACAATGCGCCATGCCACACCATAAAGGCATCGACTTGGCCTCCAATTTTCCCACATCCCAATCCGATCGAGCATGCTTGGGATGTGCCAGTACCCTACCTTGCACCACTAAAGGACTTAAAGGATCTGCATCCAATGCCCTAGTACCAGACACCACAGAAGTTCAGAAGAGTTTAGAGCCAAGTCCTATCCACACTGGGGCCTCTGACCTGTTGAGGCATGGACACAAGACCTCTGGGGCACCGCCAGAACCCTAGAATGCTAAATCAAGTTGGGATCAGGAATTTAGAGGGCCAGGTCGATGCCTTGAGCTCTCCGTCACATTATTCAGGCCATTACTGAGGGGCGCAACACATTGTCCTGCCGAGGAGCCGCTTGCAAAAAGGATATGTACTTGGTTTGCAATGGTAGGTGATGTGTATCAGGAGGCATCCACATGAATGCCAGGAGGTAAGGTTTCCCATCAGAACATAGCATTGTAACGATCAGTGATCAATGTTATTCACTTCATCCGTCAGTAGTTTTGATATTTTTGCTGATCGGTGTGTAGTGAGCTGCTGGGCTTGGCCCAGCTCTGCAAATTATTATAATCAAATTATAATTTAATTGTCATCTGATAAGTTGCAGTACAGTCCATTAATGGTCATCAAGCTGTATTTCAAACACCAGACAGTATGTGTGACAGCACTGTGCAACAAATTGGTCTTGCTTAGTCACATTTTGAAGGTAAAAGCTGTAATATGTTTTTAATTATTCCTGTTTTGTCATGACCTTTTGAGAGATGTTGCTTGTTTCACGGATGGTAGTTGTCCTTGTTTTCTTGTTTGTTTCTTGTTTTTTCTACTAAGATTCAAGTGTGAAGCAAAGCATGTAAATGAAGTATTGATTAGACACCTTTCCTAAGACTCTTTTACCAAGCCTTGCCCTCCATCTTGTACCCAAGTTGTAATTCTGTCTCCACCCTTTCAAGAATCTCAGCAGAGCAGTTGCTGTTCAGTTTTAAACTCTTTGGAGAGAACATTCCACATCCAGCGATCAATAGCCTCGCCGGCAGGGCGTGGAGGTGGCGACATCAATTACCACTCGGATCAAGTTGATAAAGTAGCGTCCTTTCGGAAATGGCAGTTAGCCTCCTTGTCATTGTGTACAGGAAATAAGGTTGTCTACATTAAAATAGGAGAACCTTGGACTGAAACTAATAAATGTACAACTACAGCATACAGTTTTATCTACATGTAATACCAGTCAACCACCTAGGGAGCCAGTAAAACTCTGAAGTGCATTTATACTTTATCTGCTCTTCTGATGTGCAGCTATGATTATGATCATGCAGAAATGTAAAGAGGTGATGCTGCTGTGACTAATGAATAAAAACATTTAGTTTAACCCTGAAATTAAATCAAACACTAAAATCCATATTAAAAAAAAGTCAAGAAACATAAATATAGAAAATAAAAAATTTCATTAAAAATCTGAAAAATTCTGTTAAAAAATAAGCACAATTTATCTAGTTTAAAATGCTAAGAGCTATGCAGTTTTGGAAGTAGACGTCATGTGCAGAAACATGCACACAAAAAAGTTCATAGTATTATTTAAAGGTAGAACTGTACTGTTGAAAATGTATTTAGCACTGAGTTTGAAAGAGAGACTCATTCAGTAAAACAGCTAAAAAAAACCCAAGTAACTCTCATTTTCACTGGCCTCCGTGCTTCTTTCTACTTTTTTCTAACCATGTTTTCAGGCAAACTGACACAATAAAACAAAAACACAAAAGACGCTCTGGTCTTATGGCAATGGTGAAGGAGTCTATTGCCTATTTTTAACGGGTTTTCCTGTGTTTAAAAAAAACAACATACATGCACTTATCTTTGTGGAAAATGATATATGAATTTCTAGCCATATAACAGCTCTGTGAAACTGTATCTAGGTTTTGAGCTAAATCCTGTCAGCTATTATTTTAACAGTGACAATACTGACAAGCTGATGTTTAAAAGATATGTTTACCATAGTAATCATCTTAGTTTAGGGTGTTGGCATGACATTTGCTAGTGTTTAGCACTAAACATAATATGCAGCAGAAGTTAATGGAGTTTGGTCATAAACCAAAACTAAGACAATTTTGACCTAATGATGGCACCACTTAAAAAGCTGTTGGATCACCAATACATGAGTATCCTCAACTGAAAATATCAACTTCTTGTCGTGCTCAAGACCCCAGGAAAAGCATTGGGATTTAAAGCAAATGGAATAACACTGTCAAGTGATGCCATGGGGCCCAGAAAGGCTTTTTCCCATTGACTTACATAGGGAGAGAGATATCAGTGAGTCAATGGATACATTTTTGTGAGCATTTTTGTGAAACTTCTGTGAAATGGTTCATTTCACTATCAAGATTTAATCCATTCAGTTCAATGACATTTGGAAAGTCTGAAAGAGCCATAAGAATTAAATTATTTGATCGCCATTCAAGCTAGCGGGACAGTAGTGCACATGCTCAATGGGCCCCATAATGCTGAAGATTCAGGTACTTTTATACTGTGGAAATAGAGCGTTTTTTGCTTTGTGCACTACCAAGCAGCTCTAATAGGAATGAACTGGGCCCCACCACTATGCTATATCCAGTTTTTTTTAAATACATCCATGGCAGTGCTACTGGAAAAAGAGGAGGATCACCAAAATCACCTTTTGGGGGCTATAAAATTTCATTGTAATCCATGTGATATGGATGTTTTTGGGATATGGTGAGGGTTTCACTTTAATAGTAAAAAGGAGAACACAGGTGTTTCAAGCATTCAAATCAACAGTTTGTTCTTTCAGTCAAATGATTATGGGTCATTGATTCAGCTGTAATTAGCAAAAAATTGATTTACTTCAGCTTTTGGTAGGAGATATTTTCTAATGGATCTTTCTTTACAAACACAGCTCCAGGCTTTTTGTTGTATTGTTTCAGACATGTTTCTTCCTTTCTGTGCTCTCAGTAAAATTACTAATACAGATGGATGTCTGTATATTTTTAAGGATTTGACATTAGCTGTCACTTTTCTCAGCCCACTCAAGGCTTGTGAGAACGCGCGCTGCGGGTCGTAGGGGACTGCACAAAGCGAGCTGACAGCAAACAAGACCCCTTTTAAAAAGCAGAAATGGGATTGATTCCTGTACTCTTGTTGCTTAGCAACTGCAAAGCCTCAATGAGAGAGGATATTGACCTCTTGTTGATAAAGTCCAATTACATTTTTCCCCCACTCTCTATATCCAGAGATTTTACACTGTCATATTCTGTCCCCCCTGTGTGCATGGTGTATTGTTCATTCAATATCATAAAGAAATATTACACTGTGATTGTCACCTACTGGTGATGCCTGTGAGGAAGAAGGTCTTTGAATGAGATAACACATTTTACATAGCATGAATTAGGTTAACAAGGGCACTCAACGGGACTAACTAGTTTTTGTTGCTAATTTGGCCAATTAACATGTTTTTAGACCTCCCCCCCTTGCTAAATGGCCCCAGAGCTGCTCCAGACAAATTTCTATCACTGTGAGAAATGTAATTCAGCCACAGCCAAAACGGTTCTGCATGTTCCAGCATGCCCTAAAATGAAAATTGATTTCTAAATTTCATTAACATTTTCTCCTCCTCTTGTTCTGTGCACTCTCTGTATCCATGCTTAGCTGGCTGTGTGCTGTAATTGCAAATTATCACATGCTAATCGATTTGCTCTTTCTGGGGGCTGTGGGTGTGGGTGTGAATAAGCTGTGCAGTGATCGGTTGGGTTTTTTTGAGTTTGCTGTTTTAAACGAGGAACATAAGAGTAGCTTTTGTGTTAGTTGAAGCACATGCACCTGTTGGGTTAACTGAGATACACAGTGATCTCTTTGATGATGAGTTACCATGTAGGACACTTACATACTATATGTGTTTGCTTAAGAGAATTAGTGGATAGAGTCATTCAGTGATTCCATAAAGAATAGAAATATGCATGTATAAAGATCTCATCTAAGTAAACATTTCATAAAATGTAACTATAAAGAGGCAAAGCCCCTCTCCTTCCAGCTGACCACCATGGAACCTCATTTTAGAAAAAAGTATGTACGCTTGTTAACGGCCAGAAACAAATAACTTTTTGATCGCATTTGAATTTTTCCATGATTTACACATATGATGTTTTTTGAATTTAAAAGATAATATTACAAGTCAAGAAAGTTTATCATAGCTGTCGAAGTATAAGATTCTGAAAATATATCATTAGAAAAATTACATCATAGCTTAATATAGCATAGCGTCAGTATTCTTTACATTTTTGTGTGTGTGTGTGTGTGTGTATGTGTGTCTGTTCCATAGTATCATTCTGTGTCCCCTCTCGATAGTTAGAGGTTTTTGCGGGTCCAATACTACAATGCAGGTGGAGCTCTTTCTGAGTTTATTAGTGGAGTTTGATTAGTGGGGTTGATAATTAGCCCATTGATCTAATCAGAGCTGATCAAATGGATGAGAGAAGCAGCTGCTACAGAGGAAATTTTTAGACCAATTGATGGTTAAGCTTCAATTCCACTTGGCCTGATGATTCGCTGCACCCTGAGGGTGTGATGAATAACCAAGGGCCCGACAAGGGGAGGCATCACTGACACAGGAAAATTAATCAAATTCAAAGCATGAACATCACAAGTTACATCTTAAATACACAACAGGGTACTTTTCCAGTCTCCTCAGCTCATAGAAGCCACTTGTCACAGTATTTTAATTCAATTACATCAGGTACGGTTGACAAACAGTAAATATTATTTGACAGTATGTTTAACAACAAGACAAGCTAGCAATCCAGCCATTTCATAGATCCCAAATTAATATCAACATTTTCACAAACAAACCATGCCTCAGGTGTAAAGTTACTGATTGACTACTGTACGTGTTTTTTTCCCCAAATAATTTTTCACTGAGGACACCAGAATGGGAGGAACTTATTTAGAAAATGTTTAAGATATTGTCTCTGTGATATAAACAAGGAAACATTTTAGCTTAATTTCTCACTTTTGTTTTCTTAGAACACGTGTGCTCCATCATCGCCTCCATGCTGAGAAATCTCAAGTCCCAGCAGAGAAGCAGACTCCTCAACAAGTTCACAGAGAACGACTGTGAGAAGGTTAGTTTTTATCATCCTCTGCCTGTTTTCTGCTGCTATCCCTCTCCTGTCTATGGACAAAAATAGCAATTTGGGCTCTGAGATGGTCCCAGATGAGCAATTTTTTCACTTCTTGTTGATGTTTTATAGACTTTGTTAAATTAATCGAGTAATTGGGTAAATAATCTGAAGATTATCAATAATGAAAATAATATAACTGCAACTCTACATTTTTTTCATTCACACACACTTTGAGTTAAATGGATCAGTTTGCAAAAACAATGTTTTGTTTCTATCGCACAGTGCTTGGTGGTTTTGGACCACCCATTAATAATTTATTCTTCATTATCTATAGTGAACTTGGATGTTGGGCTTATTTTCAATGTTAATATTTATGCAGGTATCTTAAACATGTATAGATGGGAAGACTGTATACAATTGATATATTTCTTCTTTCTTTTTGGGGACACAAAAGTTGATACTTTGACTGTACAGTAATGATAAAATAGACAGTAAAGAAAATCAGAATTCAGAAATCAGAAAAAAAAACCAAGGTCTTTATTTTCCTAATATATCACAAAAAGCATATACAATATAAAAATGAATATGTATATGAATGAATTGAATATGATACATCTGAAACAAGTTTGACCCAGCCTCCCACTTTCAACTATTGGATCATTAATACATTTACGGCCAGACAAAAAAATAAATCCATAAATAAATGCTAAAAAATAAAAAGTTAAATTAAAATAACAATGAAATACATTTTAAATAATAACAAATAAACAACAATTAAAACTATCCGACTTTATAATTCATACATTTCTTTAATTACCAATTATTTCATTTGTCAACTAGCAATCATTTTTAAGCTATGCTGTTGCCTTTGGTGTTGATCAGCACTCACACATTTTTTAAGCAGGCTTCTAAAGACATATGAGGCGTCAGAAGTTACACACAAGACTTGGTTGCAACAAATCTCCAGATAAAATGTGCGATTATCATAAAGTGACTGTATTTGAGTCTGTATCATTCTGAGCTTATTTTTCCCAGAGGTAAGAGGCAGACATTTGCAAGGCACATTAAATACATTCAGGTTCACATTCAGGTCACTCAGTCAGTCACTGCATCACTCTGTACCTGTATGCCTGTTCTGCCATGTTACACAACTTCAGAAAGTGATTAAAATATCAAACCTGACACCTCAGCTGCAAGATTTTCCTGTTGCTCCCACTATTCCCCTCATATATGCAAAAAATGTCTCAATTCAGTGTGTTGCTCAAGGCCATTTTAATAGGATGCTTGACTTTTGATGTAGAAAACTGTGTGAGGTGCGAATCGAACGTGGATGTCTTCTTCACCGCTGAGCCATCCCAGAGTCTCATTTCCAGCATCCACTGTCTCAGTTCCTTGTTAATTTTAACAGGGATGTTTAATGTCTTTGACGTTATTATAATATAACAAATTAGAATCTTAGAAATTGTGTATTTGCATGTCTTTGTTTTGCTCTCAATGAACCCTCCACATAACAATTTAAGATTGGCGGCAACTGGTTAAAAAGAATCAAGTCTCATCTTGTTTTGTCTCTTGTTTGTGCTCTCTTGTTTTCATATTTCTCTTATTTTCTTACGGAGTTCTCTCGCTTTCTCTCTGTCTGTTTTGTTCTCTCTCCAGGTTGATCGACTGATGGAGATGCATTTTAAGTACCTGGAGGCTGTTCAACAGGCTGACAAGAGGATCGAAGGCGAGAAACACGTAAGCATCTCTCCTTGTCCTTCCACCCCTCCCTCCCTCTCATCCTCTTACCCTGCATCCTCCTCTCTGTGCTGTCTGGTTTACACTACAGCTTTGCACCAGACAGCTTGTTGGATGGATGTATTCACATGTAACACTGAAGATTTCAGCTTTGCTTTGTTGAACTCGAACAAAATGCCATCAGGGAGTTGTGTCTCACGTGATGAATGATTTGATGCTCCGCAGTATGTTTTTGGTATTTTACTATGCATATATGAACCACAGGCTCTATAAAATAATAGACATGTAATAGACAAGCCTTGAGTTTGGCATTTTGGCCATCACCATTTGGATTTTTGGAAGTTACCATATTTACAAGACTGGGGGGAGATAACCCAAACGCTAGCCACAAGCTTGGTTAGCATGATGCATTTACAACTATGGTTAAGTTTGATAATACTAATGCAAATTTATAGGGTAGCACAGGCTAAAAACTATCAAGACAAAATGCACTTAACAGAAAGGGTGAACATCCGACTCCTTAAAGCCCAGACTCACCAAACTGACATCAAAGAACTAGTGGCGATCAAGACAGGCTGTTGCATTGCCTTACTTTGTCTGTGGCTCCGTCAAAAGGTCACACTTTAACATGCTTAACATGCGTTTTGTGCTTGCATAACAGGATATATAATAGCGTAACATTGACCAATGGCGACCATTGGCTTGGTGTGTCAGGGCCCTCAGAGGATATTTTTATTTTTTACTTTTTATTTATTCAACATAAAAACAACACATATAACACATAATTATAATATTTTTGGTCTTTTCATGTCCATCTTCAGCGCTGCTAAGTACCTATTTAATGTTAATACCACTTCCCAGAAAGCAATCACTAACTCACTAACACTAGCATATCCGTCCCACCTTGCCATTCACAGCTCAAGAAAAGGGCATAAAAATATATATATAACAAAAAAAATGCTAAGCAAGACTTTTTTAGGCAACCAAAATGTTATGTCACCTTAATGAATTTAGAACTCATTGAAATAGTGACGCCTATACTCTGTGAATCTGGGATTATGCCACTCTTACATTACCTAACCAACGTCACCAGTTAGTTTTAACTTGTCACGAGACTGCAGCCACCTCCTCAGTTATACATAACTTGAAGACTTAATAAAATGCAAAAAAAGTGAGTAACAGTTCACCTTCGTACAGTTATCATGAATGCTGAAGTTAGCTCTAGAGACCAAAACCGTTTTTTGTACCAGGCTGTAAACATGTTTTTTTTCTGCTGTAAAGTTGGACATTTTAACATGGGACCCTATGAGGATTGACTTGCGCTTGGAGCCAGCCTCAAGTGGCCATCAGAGGAACCGCTGTTTTTTGCACTTCCACTTCAGCTTCATTGTTCATCCCACTTAGTATAAACCCACCGTTACCAGCAGTTTGATCAATCTTTACCCTGAACTGATTGTAGCCTGAAAAATGCTTGTCCAAACCTGATCTTAGACTTACCACAATCAATAGACCCAACCACACCTGTAAAACCAGATCCACCTCATTGATGGTGGTGTTAATAATGACAGGTTTAGTTATCATCAGCATAAATCAATTCCTTCCAAAAGTCCCAACTTTAAGTTTTCATTCCGCTCGAGTGAATTCCTCTATAAGTCTGTGACAGTCTGTCTTACAACAGCTTTTTATCTTAATATACACTTCATATTAATGTGTTGTTTTGGTCCAGTTGCTTTGTTTTTGTTGCTATATGATGAAAAGCATCATTAAACATTCTACCTTTACAATCAAGTACATGCAGACCAATCATTTCATACCAGTGATTTATGTGCTCAAAAAACAGGAACAAAATAAAATACTATGGAAAGTTTGCATTCTACTGAGATTAGTATAGCATGTATGATGTAGTCTGTGGACTACAGCTACAGAGACCATGAGGGATATTTAGTCTTTGTGGCTCTTTTTAGGTGCTAAACAGCCTAAAAGCATTTGTGCTTTTACCAAATAACTGTGCAGACATTTTGTGCAATGCTGAAAGTGTCCTGTTTGGTCTCTTTTAATGCGTATTTTTGGGCATTCCTGTTAAAAAGAACTAAATATGTGAGGAGGGAGTTTATAGAATTGTCAGCTGCAGCTGATGCATCAATGCTGACTGTCCACTGCGGCAAAGGACATTGTGTCTGAAATTAAATGTCTAGGAAGGTGTAAAATCTGCTGCACTCTTTTATGTGACACATAGGTAGGGTGAGAGGCTAAAGCCAGGTCTAAACATCAAGGGAGGGAAATGGAGAAAAAAAATTGTTCAAAGAAGGATTCGTTTTTTTACCAGCTCAGGACCACAACACAAGACGCATCTTAACCTTTCTGTTTCCCGTCAGTCCCTCCTCTCAGTCTTTCCTGACTTTTAAAGGTTCATAGCAGCTCCAGTCAAGCCAGATATGATTAAAGCAGCTGGTAATATTATTTAAGCAGGATGTTGTTTATATATTGTATGATGACCAAACTTATCTAGTAACAGGTCGTTTAAAAGTTTTACCAAAAATCTCCCACTGATATTTCAGTCACTGATCTTTTACAACATCAGGCTGATTGTGGTGACTGATATTTCCTCACATACAGTTTTGCTGTTGTGGGATGTTTGAACACTTGCAGTTCCACAAGTGTCTTCTTTTCAACCAGTATTCCAAGTTCTTGAAAATGTGAAGAAATGAATAAGAAATTAGTAAAATGGGACAGGAAAACAACCTTGACAATTATTTTTTTTAAAAAGGAAAAATGTCCAGAAAGCTATATTTCTTGCAAAACTTGTAAACACATATTATCGTCATAGTAGGAAGCTACAATGATGTCATTCAGCGTAATAATCAGCCATGTGCTTCTGTTTGAAAGTGTGTAATGCATTTTTGGAGAAATGCCCTTCGAAGCAATGACTGCTTGTTTTGAAGAGAACGCAGATGTTCTTTCAATTCACAGGTTATTTAGCAGATTTTGCTGGTAGCTCTGTTGAGCGGGAGGGTGTGGGAGGAGTCAGGAGTGCTGTGGTCGTGATGTGAAGGATTTCACTGAGACACAGCTCTTCCAGTGGATGTCCAGGGCTACTTTCCAACATCTCTGTTGCAGCCTCATGACAATGCTGTCACAGCATGTAGGCAAGCTGTCCTTGTCAGAAAGTGTCTGGCATTTGGGCTCTATTGGCTGGCGACTATAGGGCAGCACACTGCAGTAGCGGTTTGTCTATAGCAGCCCTCTGTAGTTTCAACATACCGCTCTGACACTTTATGGTCAGTGATTTGTGTTGCACAGTGAAGTATGAAGTGGAAAAATCATGTGTATGTGCAAAAACACACATGAATTCCGATACTACCGTTCTCACAGTAGTCTTATGGCCAGTGATCGGATATGTATCGGATGTTAGGACCACATTTGAAATATGCCTAGACCTGATTGGAAAATATCCGATTTCTGTTTCCTCTGATAAAAATCATACCTGTGTCACATAAGAGAAAAAAAATCAGATATGGTCCGCTTTTGCTTGTAATGTGAATGTAGCCAAAGTAATCTATGGAGTGTTTCTACACTCAGTTGGCCAACTGTATGTCACCTGATGCATCTGCATTCCAGCAAAGGTTGAGCCAGTCAAATGATCTCTTAACTTCTTAATCTTTTGACCTCATGATAACTTAAATGTGGTGGTATTCCACAGACACCAGTCCTGGTCCTGGTTGTCAGAGTATCACCAGGTAAAATTGTCAGCTGAAGTCACTTAGTCTTATTTTGAGTCATATAGTCTTGAAAGCAGTCTTTCATTGAAACGAATGGAGTGATTTGACTCCCATTTGACTAAAAACTTGTGACAATCACTAGCTTTAAACATAAAATGACACTGAAACAAGTGGAAACAAACAGTTTTTTTGTTTGTAGGAAAACAAGTTCTGAGAGCTTATCATGGGTCTTATCTTTCCTCAAACCGATTTTTAATAAACCTTTAAATCACCCTGCTGAAGAACAAATGCAGCAGGTACGATAACTCTCCATTACAATTGTCTACTGACAGAAAAATAGACTCCAGTGCAATCCCATCACACATTCATGGTTTTCTTTATCGCCAAATAGATAACAAAAAAAATTCAAATTGCATTATAGATGCTCAGATATCAAACGCAGTCCCTGTTAGAAAGGGCTGAGCTGCATGATCAAAAGGTTGTCTTACGGCAGATAAGAGGTGCAGTTCCACATAGTGTTACATCCAAAGCCATGAGGGAGGAGACCAAAGAAACCATCACAGTCCTGCTGATAACAATATGACAGTTTACAGAGCAATGGAAAGCTTGATAGCTGTGTGTGAGGGCCCTATCGAGCTCTGTGTGTGTGTGTGTGTGTGTGTGTGTGTGTGTGTGTGTGTGTGTGTGCGCGCGCGCGCATGTCAGTGTGTTGAGCTGCGGGCCGAGACGGACCGATGGAGGGATATAGATAGAAGATAAGTAGCCAGGGAGGGGATAATGGCTTCAACAGAGAAGGAAAGAGCATCGTGTCCTCAGAAAGAGAGGAAGACACGATGCTGCAAATATCAGGGCAGGAGGTGCCGTTCAAAGAAGAGGGGCGAATGTTTAAAAATGAAGGGAAAATGAGAAATCTAAAAAGGAGAGAGAATGAGTTTGAGTGGATAAGGGAGTGATGAGGCGGAGGGAGGTGTGGGTGGAGACAGATAAGTGCAAGATTCCTATCTAAAGATGACAGAAGATTAATTTCTCAGACAGACATCGAGGTGGGATTGCCAAGAAAAGGCCAGACAGTTTGACATTTTCTCTCCCTCCTTCTCTCTTTTTCTCTCCTCCTCTCTCTCCCCCATCTTCCTCTGTCACTCTCCCGTCTCTTCCTTCGGGATGGCCAAAGTATGACTTAGTGATAGCCCGGTGATAAGAAGCCTTGTCTGCGTGTGTCACTATCTTTGAAGCCACACTGTTGGCCTTCCCCCTGTTCGGAGTCATGCTGTGAGGCGGACACACGTGAGGCACAAAGTGATAAAATACCTGTTTGCTGCACAACAACTATATTCTGTTAGTAATACACCAAAAAAGGTCGATTCATTGAAGGTGCAATATTGTATCAAATTTTTTTTCACTCTTTTTATTCAGGTTTTCAAAATGAACATACAATTGGAAAGGACATGTTGTGAAAATGGAATTTCTTATACCAATGTATAACAATGTTTGGAAAAATTAAAAAAAATGTCATGTTTAGCATATCAAACAACTTTTCAAAATATATTTTTCACAAATAGCCTCAGGTTCTTAAAAACAAAGGGAAGACAAAGAAAAACAAAACAAAAAAAGATAAGAAAACTATATACATATACTGTATATTCATATATACATACATGCATATACAGACAGACAGACATAAATACATATATACATACATAAATACTCACTTACATAAGTATATACAGTACTATATGATGCAGGGATTAAAAGGATGTCACGAAAATTGAATAAATTATTGTTGAAATTATTAAATGTGGTCCTTTTTTAACTACAGCAAAGCTATATCACAACATCTGTTAAACTCTGACACTACTCGTGCAGTATATCCAGCCGTATGCTCAGTACTTCCCAAACATGCATTTTGTGAAAAATATTTTAAACATGCATTATCAGTCACAGATGTTTGGATATTTGACCCCCTTAACTTTCAATTCATCAAGAATTTCTGCTGTGTTTGGATTCTTCGTTCACCTAATTTTCTTGACAAATTGAATGTGACATGGGCTGAATAATTGATCAGTTTGAAGTATTCCTTTAACTGGCTTTGAGGTCAGATAATGTTTTGCATCGACCTAATTCTTGTGTGAGTTTCAAGAAATGCTTTCAGGTTGTTTTTGCATGTTTGTGGATGGGTAGTTTTTGTAACTATAGTGATTTATTTTTTAATATATGGTGTTTATTCTAAAATGGCTCAGCTGTAACACATTAAATATTGGGTTTCTTTCTCCGTGTAGCCCAGTGGATTAAGCAAAAGGCTGCGGTTTCATTCCCTTTTGCACAACTCTAATACCTAAACACCCAGATGATACTGTAAGTCTGCGCGAATCACGGCTCCCACCAAATGTCACGTTATGTTAAATAAGGTGATAAAGACGCCAACCCAGTTCTGTCCGGCGCCTCAGCTGAATCGGCTGCCGTCAGCAGCCGTGTTTTATCTCTCTCCGCCGTGCCTTTTGGTTTTCCCTAGTTAAGCCTGTTTTTAAGGGGCGGTAAGCAAAATGTTTTTCCTCTGCAACATATTATCCACAGATTTCTCAGGAGGATAGGAAAGAAAAAGCTGCTGCTGCTTTTTCTCCCCGTCTCCAGCCCGGTCCCTTTTAATAAGCTGCTTATTTTCCTCCCACCTTGGTATCTCTCCTCTCTTTCTATCCTTCTGATTCTCTCCTTCTCTCCCTTAAAGCGGCTTTTACCCATCCTTCATTATTTCTCATTTTTGACTCCCTTCTTCTCCCTCTTTTTTTTTTTTGCCTCAACATCTATTACCTCTCCATCCTCTCTCCTGTGTCAATTTTCTCACCATATGTGGTCTCCTTAATTTTCACATCTTTCTCATCTTCCATTTCTGTCTTGCTTCCTGCCTTTCACACCATCTCCTCTTTCACTCCATCACTCCTTCACACCTTCTCCCTTTTCTTCCCTCCCTTTTCATTCTCCTGTTTCATCTTCCCCTCTAATGCAACTGCTTTCTCCTCTCTTTCTCCACCTCTTTCACATCCCCTGCTCTCAGCTTGTTGGTAACAGCTCTTGGAGATTGATGAAGCTCAGCAAAACATGGCTGAGGCCGACCTCAATACTGTAAAATGCCTGAGTGCACTTTCGGAGCACCTAAGAACCCAGTTGCTCGCCATGTATTTTGTGTGTGTGTGTGTGTGTGTGTGTGTGTGTGTGTGTCAGAATGTGTGTGTTTCCTCTACTGGGCTGTAGCAAGAGTGTAGAGCAGGAGTGGGCTGGTTTAGCAGTGCTGACAGTAGACATTTTAACACAAGTCAGTGTTAAGTTGGAATTGGTTTTGCGCCTGGATGTGATATATTTAGTTTTCTTAAATGTCTTCCAAGAATAAATGCGTGCTCTCTCTCTCTCTCCCTCTCTCTCTCTTTCTCTCTCGTTCCCAGTGAACTTTTGTTTGTCACAGCTTGTTTATCTTCCCTTCATCATCGCACACCCTTCTCTCGGTTTTCCATATCAATCCTTCAAACATCACCATTCAGTCATTTCTGAATGGCGCAAACAGCAGTGCTGAGAAATTCTGTTCCAAAATTCACTTCTCCTGCAGAACAACTAGCACTCCCAGCATTTCGATTTTTTTTTATTTTAAATTCAGAGCTTTTACTTCTTAAGTCCAGTTCATTTTCAGGTTGTTCATTCTTACTTTACACCAAAAATGGCACCAAGATGCCTGAAAATGTCTCAGACCTCTGCTGAAAGAAATGTGGAGGGGTTTGTTTAACCTTTCTCTTACCAATTATGTTCACATGCAATTGATTTGTAAAGGCTAATAATTTTTGGTAGAAACTACATCTTTCTTTGCAATAGTGTTGGCACAGACTGAAATTTCTAACTTTGATACAAAACCTTGAAAAACATTATGATATTCGACACTATTTTCAATACCATCTGAAAAATTTTGGCAAAAAAAGGGCATAAAATTAAATATTTTTCATTACAAGGCTATATGAGACAGCACAAGTAAGCAAGAAACCACTGCTGGTTCCAGAAAATGACTATTGAAACTTTAAATTTTTCTGTATTGATATTGATCAATAAATCCATATTTTTGACAGCACTACGTTACAATACAGGGGACCTAAGAAATCAAGACAATGAATTGTTACTTATTAATACATGCCTTTTCAAACAGTGTACTGGCTCGAAATCTTGTGACGCGTTGTGATTAGGGTTTTTCGAATGTGATATGTGGATGTGTGTGTGTGTTTCTATCAATCACAACACCCTTAATATAATTTTCAGCCTCTACACTTTTTGAAAAGGCATGTATTAAAAGAAAACAATTCATTCCTGTCATTTGCCCTGTATTGTAACGTATTGCTGTCAAATATATTGATTTATCTATCAATAACAATTCTGAATATTTGAAAGTTTCAATACGCATTTTCCCTTAGTGAATCCATTTAGTGTTCAAGCTTTAGAAGAAACTAAAGTCATATAATAATAGAATAGAATAGAATAACTACAGCGTAAAAGATTCAGTTGAAATTTTTGGGGTTGGAGATTAGAAACATTTTTGAGTGGCAGCCTCATTAGGGTTCAGAAGCTAGAGGTACAACCTGAAAATGAGATAAAAATAGAATTTAATTCATAGCAAAACAACAAAAAACACATCAGTACCCCTGAATTTTGACGAATTCTTCTGTCTTTACCAAGACGGTTGCTAACAAGTGGCAAAATTAGACTACACAACTACTTCACACTAAACAGCTTCACAGCCTTGTCATGTGGAAGTAATGTGACTGAGACATGTTCATTTGTAGCCTAACTTATGGTCTAGCTTTTTTTTTTTGCATTTACCCTTCCAAAATCATGAAAGTTGTAGTCATTTTGAAGATTCTTCTAAACAAAACATAAAGTATAATGAACTTGTGTTTGCCACAGAGCATTTTTTTTTCAGTAATCCAGAATCCAATTGAAAAATTCCTTTGACTTTTTGTCGCAGAAGCCAGAGTGATATTATTAACCTTCATATTAGCCTGCAAATGAATATTATCCCCGCAGCACTCTGTACGGTCAGACTCCTTTTTGCACCCATTGGAGTCTCCCCACACAAGTTTCACTTTTCAGACCTGGAGATAACCTCTTGATGAAAATAAATCTCTCCTTTGTGTCACTTGTCTAAGTTTTCTAGTGCGGCGTCTTCATCACTTTCTTTAAAACTTGAAATGTGGAGAGAACCACAGATGTTGGGGCTGTTTTAGCCTCAACAGTAACAAGAAACGCTTAAGTGAGATTATCTGAAGTGTGTTCAAACAGCATTTTTCATTTTAATTTCCCCACATCTGATAACAAGCAGTGCGCAGCTGCTTACCTAAAGTGAGTTAAACTTCCAGGACTGCAGTAGGAAAGATGGTCCAAAACAGGGCAAAGTCAAGGTATTAATATGACATGTCAGAGGCTATATTAATCATACAGTGCAGACCAGTTAATCATGCATAACCTCAGAGACTGTCATCCCTTCCGTAGTTTGTATGTTTAAAAACATTTTGTATTTGATTAGTCTTTTTTCACCATATGTAGCAGTTTGAAGGGAGCTGAATGACGTGATGTTCTTGGTAGCAAGTCCCTCCTCCCTCCCGGTAACACTGCTGTTTTTGCTTTGCCCCACTTTGTGAACAAACTCTTAATTGATGTGCGCCCAAAGCACAGGGCTGTTCTTTTTCTGGGAGATTATCATAACTTCAAAATCAGCATGTTGCCCCACACTCTTGCAAAGTTCCTGTTTTTTTTTCCCCCCAAAAGTTTACCTCATTATCAACCTCAGTATCTCTGTTTTTTAATGAGGATATCTAACCTCTGTCTTTCTGGTATTTGCTTAAGCCTCATAAAGAGCATTATGTCCCACACTCACACACACACACACACACACACACACACACACACACACAGTCACAGTGGGTTTTTGCAAAGTGCTGACAAAGAAATCACTTTAATTCTGCATCTAAGCATCCCAGCGGAAAAGAAAGCAGAGGAATAACAAACAGCCCCCCCAACACACACACACACACACACACACACACAGACAAACGTAAACACTTTTTGTCACACAATCAATCCCACAAAACTTGAAAAACATAAATGAACACACACACCCAGATAAAGGCTCTGTTTCAAAGACACGCACACATTTCTTCTTAGCGTGTCATACACAGGCACAAACACGCATACACAGGTTACGAATATGCACAACACTCGCACTGCACACACAGTCGTCCATAAATCATATACACCTCATTGCACACACACACACAATGCGGCTGGGTTACAGTAAAGGGACTGAGACTGAAAATCACTGCTTATTACTTTGTCTGTACTGTAGCTAGGCTGCCAGCCTCCCCTGAGGTTGCAGTAATTGACTTGTCCAATCCCTCCTTTTAACACGTTATTCTTTCTCCGCTTCTTCTGTCCGGTGTTTGCCAGAGGGACCATGCTGCCACACAAAAGATATTGGCTGCAACATCAAAACTCACAAGTGGACAAAACTCCGCCGCTATAATGAATACTGCCACACCGGCTGCGTCGGCTCTGGTTTTAATATCCCAAATGTCCAGCTCCACTGCTCACAATAATGAATATTTAATGCACCTGTCATTGTTCAAACCCCCCCCCCCTTCCCCTTCAAAGGTCCGGCTTGATTTATCACGTGTGTTGGACACCTTTTCTTCTCTCCATTACAGTGAGGCTCCCTGGAGGGTGCAGCAATTGACTCTTCTGAGACCTTATTTGAAAATGTTTTTTGTTCTTTTCCTCTTTGACGAGTCCACTTACTGCTATACAGTAGCTAAGAGGGAGGAGTTATCACTGGTGACAAGGATTACAGGAGTAGACTACATTGCATAGACAATGTAAGGTGATTTACAGTTGGAGTGTTTGTAAAGCTTTGATGGACATGTTACTCATGATGTTGAATCATTACTGAAAGCCTAATTGCCAGAATAAATGTTGTATTATATTTCTGCAAACCACAGATATGTTACATGTGTACATTATTAGGTAGAGGATTTGCTTAAACTTAATTCATTAATTAATGTGTGGTTAGATTTACAAAAACCACTTGGTTATAGTAAGGAAAAGATCTTGTTTTTGTTTCAAAATACCTGCCTTTGGTGGCACAATCCCAGCAGGAATCAAAAAAGAAAAAGAAAAACCGCTTTTCACTGAACTATTGTGGCAAGAAAAACAGTGATGTCTCGGTCAGAAACAAGCGCTTTCGTTGCAAAGTCCTGGCTGGTAACGCAGAGATATGTCTTTGAAAAATAATCACTTTCGTGGCAGATAAAAGCTGGACAAGATAGCATTAATGTAACCTAAATAAACAATATAGACATTTTCTTAGTTTCTCCAATAAAGATAGCAGAACAGTTGGAGCTTGTTATTACTACAGTCTTCAATAATTCATCCACTGGGGCCTGTTTAATACCAGTTTCGGTATCCATCCCTAGCAATGTCTCAGTATAAAACAACTGCCTTTTGTTGCACTATCCTGGCAGGAAATCTATAGATATCATAGTAAAAAAACAATGGCTTTTCCAGGCACTATCCTGACAGAAAAAGCAGCAATGTCATGGTAAAAAACAACCGCTTTTCCTGGCACTATCTCAGCAGTAAAAGCAGCAGGTAAATAACTTCTGCTTTCATGGCACTATCCCTGGAAATACAGCAACGTGTCGCTAGTAAACACTCACATTTGGTGGCTAAAAGATGGGAACGTAGCATTAGCTCAAACTTCGTTGTTTGTCTGAAACCGTGGTCTGCAGCTTAGCAGCCATGTACACCGCCATCTACCATCCCATCCACCTTCTGCTGGTAAAAGGCAGCTCATATATTCAGAAACGATAATATGACTTATATGAAACGTACATGCGTAATGTATTCGTGGTATGCAGAAACGTACAATGTCAACATTTTCTTTTGGTGACTGGGCTGATATCTAAATATCTGCTTCTTTGTTAAAAAGGTACGAGCCTGTATTGCTACAAAAAAACTTCATCGCTGGTCATTTTATTTGTTACAGCTCTGATCGGTGCCAACATTTATGTAGTTGAGGTAGGAAATGCATTTAAGAACCAGCTCTTTACTCCCCAGCACCTGTCAGTTATTTTGATGAACGGTCTGAAGAGCTATTTGGGACAATCTAATACTGCTTGACTTGTGGGAGAAAACTAAGCATCTGTGTGACAGTTTCTGTCACACTTTGAAGCTTGACTGTAATTTGATTTCTTTCTATGATTCCTCTGTTGCTGATGTCATGACTTCTCTTGCCTTTTCTTCCTTGACTATCCACTGACTATGGTTTGGGTCTATATCTGAGTATATTCTCCTTTAGAGGTGGAGCTGATGAAGCACTTAAAACTACATTTGTCCCTGTCAAGCTGATACAGAGGAGGAGTGTCTCCATCGCCGCCTTTCTCCATTTTCTCCTCTGTTATTTTGACATCCACATTTTCCTCCTGGAAAGATCCTTTGTGCACTAAATAAAATAAACAGAGCCTCTGACTGCAGGGTCACATAATACAAATCATGCCATTTTGGTACTTGCATCCAAATCCTGACAAATAAAAAACATGTTGCATTCAGTGTTATATTTAAAGTCAGCAGTGAAAGCTATAAGCAGTGGGATTCACTGAGATGTTGTTACTGTGAGTATATGAGACATCAGGAACATGCTTTTTTTCCTGAAGGTTAACCAGGTGAATCCAGGTGGAAGCTGTTAGTTTCTTATGGTTTCACTAATTAAATCCTCATTCATGCGGTATATGTGTAGCTGAAGTGTGATTAAACAGGGATGCTTTAGTCTCTAGATCAGTGGTTTCACAAGCTTCTTCTGTCTGATGTATCACTCTCAGATGAACACCCTTTAACACCACGAATCATATTCCAAATCGGTTTATTTGGGAGTAGCAGAGGCTGGCTCCTTCAAACACAATTGCTACTAGTGCAGTGCCCGTTCAAAAAGTGCAGCTTTCTCAAGTACCGCTCATCCAAACCACTTCACATTCAACACTGCGCTACCTTGCGTCCTGAGCAATACACCTCCCATGACATTGTGTCTCCTAGCAATGCTGTAGTATATGCGTTAACTAATTAAAAAAAATAATAATAATTCACAGTGCACAGCATAAGTGATTAGACAAATGTTGATTTTTTTTAACCAAAATTTTAGCTAGCTAATGCTCAATCACTAAGCGGTACTTACCAAAGTTTCATTCTTTCTTCAATAGTCTTTTTTACCTTGTCTCAAAATTAATTTTTTTGTTCACACGCTGTGGTCTACTTCACTATATTTCACTGATCTTTGCAGTACAAACAAGGCTTTGGCAGTATTCCCTTATTACAGTATACCAGGGTATTGAGAAATCCAGAAGGTGTGGTTTTCAATACCGTCATAAATACAAGCACTTCTTTTTTTTGTTAATTTCATTGTATGTGGTGCACAGCACACACCAATAGGGCTCAATCTCCAGTCTCTTTTGGTGGGCAGGCAGCTGTGCTGAAAGACACTGTGACGTGTTGTGCTGGAGGTAGATGTTACAATACTGTAAACAGCCAGCGACCAGCAACAGCAGAGAGAAACTATGGGAAAAAATGGTATGTTTTTTACATCTAACTTGGTGAATTAAGGATTTTAAAAAAAAACTGGTCGTTGTTTAAACAGTGGACTTACTAATTAGATGAATCGCAAGAGTAACCAAGACGGTTTGGGTGAGTTTTATTTTGTTGTTGTTTGAATGGGGCAATTAAGCCTTGCCAGTCTTCCATGACTGAGTGAGAGTTGAATTCAAAAGGTGTTCAGTTGTACTTCTCTGTTTAATAAGGAAAACAGGTGTGAGAATATTACTTTTCTTAACATTTTGCATGTTTCTATTGTATATTTATTAGTCTGACAAGCTAAACGTAAGTAGCACCGCACACTTAAACCATCATATGCCATTTACCCTGGAGGAATTTCAGGAAGGTATGAAGGTATAAAATAATACCTACCACCCAAACCTAGTGCACACGTCATAGACATGACTAGCTGCATTTTAGGTTTTTCATGTGGTAAGGATAAAGGCTGCATGACTCAGCAGCTGAGAGGCTCACGGCTGTTATAGTAATGTGGATATACAGTAGCGGACTTGTCCAAGGCCTTCTCAGACAACGCATCCAGCTTCGCTCTGCAGTGTTGGTCATGAACTGTAATGAGGGTGACCAGAAAGAGACTTCCTTTGTACACCAATAAGAGAAAATTTAAACACAGGGTTTGTTTTGCACATATGTGTATATGCATTAGGGCTCGATTACCTGAATACGTCGATTCACGTAACGTGCGTCGGCACGTCGCACCGTTTCGCACAGCGCGCATAATGAGCAATAGATCTAGGAATGAGAGCGTGAGCAGCGCCGAGCGTGTTGTTTTTTGTTTCGCCGCTTGTGTATCAAGTTAGTTAGTTATAGTGTTAAATTGCACTAATTTTACTGTAAGAATTTTTTTTTTGGACTGCTAGATTTAAGGTTTGTTACTGTAACAAACAGTAACTGTTTTGTTAACTGACTTGAATTTTACATTGTTTTATTTATTTTGCTGTTGTATTGCTAAATGTAGATTGCACTGCATTCCTTTTACTTGATAAAAAAATAATCGTTAGGTACAGCCCTAATTTGCATGCTGTTTTTCACTCTCCCTGAGGAGTCACATGCGTATATTGTGTCCTATCTATTAGCCATATAAGCCTGCATCCTGTATATTGTATTGCTGCTGAAGTTGGCCTTGGAAATTTATAACTTTGCCGCCAGCTACTGTATTGGCTCCAAATAATGAGCCGAGTTGTCCTGGAAACTGAGATAAAAAAAATTTCCTACAGGAAAGAGAGAAAACACAGTTTACAGTCAAATAGATTTGTTTCATTTTTTTGCATTTTTAATAGGCACTAGTTGACAGCAACAAGGCCAAGCTTTGGGACGATTTTACATTGTGATAACTCTCTGCTTTGTAATAAAACAGAATTCTGGGCCACAGTTTTACCCAGAGGACACAGCGGAGAATGCCCTACATTCACTGGCTTTATTAAAGGTTCTTGTTTTAATTATCTGCATTGTTTTACATCTTTAATAAGCTACAGTTGACATTGTACAGTAGGGCTTTGTTCTGATCTTGTATCTGCTTGTCTCTTCTTCTCTCAGGATAAAATCATGAAAGCAAGATGACATCCTGCCTTTAGAACACAATGTCACAAAAACGGATATGTTGTTTTGTTTCCCAGCAACCTGCAGCTCAAATGTTTTTTTTTCCCAGAATAGTCTTGTACTGTAGTCCTCAGGAGTTGCCCTTTGATTGAGGCATGTTAATGAGCTGAACTTCACAGCTATAATTGGGTTTTACAGTGTAATTGATCTCTTTAAGGACAAGGCCTTTTAAAAGCTTTCATTTTCTCTGAGATTAAATCATTGGGATGTAAATGTCATGTGCGCTACCCTTTAGCTCGACGCTGAAAGCTATTTGTTTTCATTAGGAACGGTTTGAAAAGTTGCCCTTTTTCTTGATTTACTGTGTCACAAACTGTAGCACATTTTGGATTTTTTGTGTGTGTGTGTTGGACCATCCTCTCCAAGACTTAAACAGATACAGACTGAGCCTATAGATATCTCTTCACAAACTAAACTGACTAGTTAAATTGTATTAGGGAATATTTAATTTATGTATGATTTATTCCATAACATCAATTGAATAATTGTTTGAAAATAATTTATAAGAGAGAGCTAGAACATAGACTGTTCAAGAAATGATACAGCTTAATGTCCAACAGTAGTTTACTTATGGTCAATGTGACCCTTCATAAGGGTCATATTGTAATCAAACAAAGGTGTCAGCTGATTAAAAATGGAGTCATCAGGGCTAAAAAAAAAGATACATTTCATCCATCTTTTGGGATGGATAAAAACCCACCCTTTAGATGTTAAAATATGCTGGCTGTACACATGCTTAAATTGCTGTCAGTTTAAATGGAGTGCGGTGAAGATGACATAACGATGTTGGTGTTGTTTCTAGTCAGCAAAACTCTTAAACAAAAACTTCTCTTTGCAGGGTCTTTTTCATAATGTTGTCAGACACTTTGAATAATAATCTGAGTCTGTCGGTGGCAGAAATAAGCACTTATGGTGGATCTAACGTACACGAATGCCCCTAGTGGTTACATCATAGCCTGTTTTGCTGCTGCCAGCTGCAGCGCTCTCCCTCAATACTGGACCACTTTCAAAAATTGCTGTTCCCATTAGTCAGTCGGTCAAACATAAACACAGAAAAATAGGGGCCAGGTTGAAAAATACCAAACTTACCCTTTAACTTTCCTCCTTTCCATGCATAGGGGTAAAACTGTATGACAGCCAAATATTTAACGCAGTGTCTGTGTTTTGTAGCACTCCAATAGTTTACACTGCAGACTCTGCTCTCCCCCTCAGGTCTGCTTCTTAATCTCTAATGATGATTAATGTGGGCTGTGTGCTTATTGGCAGCACCGTGTTATTGGCATACTGACAGGGTTGTTAAGATGGATAACTATGCAAGAGTGTGTATATATGTGTGAGTGTGCGAGCCCCAGCAGCGGAGCCCCCACTTTTTGCAGCTTAGCTGTGAAATCAATTGATTTGTGTGTCTGGTCGATGGAGAAAATGGATTTGTGGAAAACGCTGAAAAACAACACCTAAATTAAACTTAGTCTGTGGTTTTCTCTGTTTGTTGAATCTGTTTTAAGGTTGCAGAGAACAATAGAGAGTAAATTGTGATTTATTCACCTCGTCATGCATAAAAAAATATTTTCTTTTTATGAGTGTGTTTTACTTTTTTGCCTATTTGTGTGTGTGTAGGAGATGGTTAGGCGGGGAGAGATCCTAGATGACAGCATGGAGGATGAGTTCTACCTTCGCCGCCTTGACGCCGGACTATTTGTCCTGCAGCTGATCTGCTATATTATGGTGGAGATCAGCAACTCAGGGATATCACAGGTACACACACAAACACACACTGGACAGGGCTGGCCAAAGGTGGTCTCTTACATTAATTACTGTTTGGACATCTGATCAGATGAGCTATAAAAGCAGACAGGAGTCAGATGGTTTATGCACTTCAACACAAGTCTCGGTTTCACTGGTCTTTGCTGCTTTTGCTGTCTCAGAGTCGACACCACAACACTTTGTACCTGCTGCTTTAATAGCTGCAGTATAGCCTTGCTCACCTCACTTAGAAGCCCCGTTTTAAGCTCTTTCATTGTAGTAAACTAACAGATCAGGTTTTTGAGAAACAACTTTCCAATCATAACCCTGTGTATCTTATAGACACTGATTAAACATGTCTCTTTCTTTTAGCTACTGCTAGCAATTTACACCTTAATATTTGGACCCATCATGTTTGTGCATCATTCTGTGAAGACATGGTAATTACAGAGTTGACCCAAGTGACACATTAATTTAAATTTTACAGTATGCTCCCAATTTTCTTCTTCTCTGCTCATTTAGCTGCAGCAGAGGGTCCATCAAATTCTAAATCTAAGAGGAGGCTCTGTCAAAGTAGTGCGCCACATCATGAGAGGTAAGACACTGTGTTTTCTTTAATACAGCCATTTCTCCAATAAAATCATGTTCTAAAACCAAAGAAATTGTAAGGACAAAATATTACCCATACTACAGTTAGTGTTTTCCGCAGAATTAGAATCTGTGTGTGGTGGTGAGTGATGACAGGCGTGGGTTGCGTGGGTGGATTAGCAAACTTCCTGTTTTTTATGTTCTTGTGTTTGTGGGTTTTTTTTTGTTTGTCTGTTTTTTTAGGAGTTTGAGTCGCAGGGTAGATAATTGATCAGTTGATCTGGTCAGAGCTGATCAGATCAACTGATGAGAGGAGCAGCTGCTGCAGAGGCAAGTGAAAGCAAACTTTTATGCCCAGTGTAATGAACGGTTAAGTTTCACTTTCACTGCACCTGACATTCTGCTGCTCCATCTGTACCCAGAGTATGCTTTGCGCTCAAACAGTGTGGTGTAATGAATAATAGAACAGTATATTCCAATAGCAGCTCTAATGAACGGTTCATAAAATCAATATATGGCGGCATATTTTAATCATAGCAGCCCGCCACGGATAAATGAGTGTGAACAAATGTATGGTAAACCCTGACGGTTGTAACAACATAGTTAGGTCATACATTTCAGAATTATTGCTCGTAGTGTCTTTTTTCTTTTTTATTAACAGTAAACACTCTTTTCACTTACTTATAAATTAATTTAAATCAGTTTTACTTTGCTCTGCTCTCTCTCTGCTTGTATGTTGTTATTGCAACATTTCTTGCAAATGTTTCACAGCCAGGGCTGTTACCCCTCCACACTGCTGAGGGGCTTTAAATGTGAAACATGTGGAGGTATTGTAAACAAATTAATGTGGTTTCTTAGTAAAAATATGATAAAATATGCTTGTATAATAGGTTGAATTAAAAATGAAGGCATGTGGCAGGAAGCCTTTATCCAAAGCAATTAACGATAAGTATATTCTGTCATCTGGATACAACCCAAAAATTGGAAGAATCATGCAAGTACATCTACTACATCAAATACGCTGAAACGCCTCAAGTGCTCCACAAAGGCCTTTATAAGGCACATCATTTTAACATGATGCAATTTTAAGAAATACCTTCATATGCAGTTCTCACACATTACCACTGGTATTTTACTTGACTATTCTGCTTAAATTTAAGTTGAATGAATGAATAAACTTGGTATAGCTTGACTCAATTTACTGATCCAAGTGGTATTTTCTGAGTTAAACTATGAATTCATCTGAGATCTTCAGGTTGGCCTGGCCCAAAAACACAAATCCTTCACATCTAAGTGAAAAAGAGGGGTTCCCACAGTCATAGAAAAACTAAGAACATCACAATCATGTTTTCCAGACCTAAAAGAATGTCTTGATGCAGGAAAAAATCCTTGAAAGCTTTTTTGAGAAGTCATGGATTTTTGTTCTGTGTAATGAAATTCATTTTATCGTCATTTTTTTGTGGATAACCTTCCACATAATGTACCATTATTTATTTTCTATAGTTGTCGATGTAGTGCTGCTCTAATATGCACAGATATGTGACATTTTGTTTACAGTCTCAGCGTAAATTTCTTAATTTTCCCTACTTTCTGTTTCTTTCTCCATGTGTGCCAGCTAGCTGGAATTAGGTTTCCTTAGCTATGCCTCTGTACTTCTTTTAGTTTGTTCCATATCTTTGAGATGGTGCTTTTGTCATGGGTAGATAAGGGTGTTCAGTGTCATGTGAAGTGCCAATGTAAACTTTTGATTTAGTTTTAACTGGTTGTCTGTGAAAGCAGAGCAGGTATTTCGAAACTCAGGAGCATCCTTTCGTTTTTTAACAAATCAACCAACGGACCATCCAAACTATCGGCTGTCATTCTCCCACTCCGGGAGCTTTACAGCTCAGTCTCCTCACTCCGCCTCAAGTGGCTCTGAACGCTCTGAATAAACCGAGCAGAAAAAACAAACCAGAGTGCTCTTTGTGCTTTGAGTGGCAATATACCTACACACCCCCTTTATCCTAATTGTAACCCACATGTAAAGTGAGTCCTATTTGTTTATTTGCATGAAGACAGTTCACATTTCATGTAACAGTTTAGGTAGCTCAATTTCAGCTATAGTCAGCACTGTGTCAGACAACAAAATGCATTAATTCAAAGAAGCCCATTGATAGATGTCATTGGAAGGCCTGCTGTGTATATTAATTAAGTATAATGATGCGTCTTAAAAGGCTTAAAAAACATATAGTATGCAGACGAAACTTATCTTGCAACATTGTTTTCGAGACTTGCATCCAG